>NW_027225607.1:300000-600000 GCF_038994185.2 Dermacentor albipictus
CCGTGACTGCAAGGTTCCCAGGTGCTCGAAGTGCAGACGCTACGGACACGCGGACGCTGACTGCGCCCGTACCTACGCGTCGGCTACCGGGCTGGGAAAGACGGACGAGAACGCGGAACTCATGGACGTCGTTGAAGCCGAGGATGCAGCGAAGGGAACGGAGGAGGCAGGCAAGCAGACGGGGCCACTCGACTCGTCAGCGCCTACTGGCGGAGACGGCCGCGCTGGGGATGGTTCAGCGAGCCAACAACCAGCGGATGACTTGCCTAGGTCAAACGAGACAATCGGTAAGGATGGGGAGAACACTCCGGAGCCCAAGCTCGTCGAGCCCAAGGGTCCGAATGAGCTGCAACCGGACAAGAGCGGTGCCCGCACGTCAACCAGCTTCTCCGCTGCAGCGAAGCGTTCCCACGCCCAAACCCGCGCCGACAGTGACCAGACGGCGACGCCTGAGCCGAGGAGCCCCCGGCAAAGGCGCCTCAAGGCCGTAGTTCATCGTTTCGGCCGCGCCCTAACGTTCCGGTAGACGAGCGCGCCGGAATTCGTAGTCCCTAGGACATGCTCATGTTCTTCCGCCGGACCGCACTGGCGGTGATGGCGGCGTCTAGCCTCGTGCTAGACGCGATAGGCAAGCACCATATTAATAATAATATTTGGGGTTTTACGTGCCAAAACCACTTTCTGATTATGAGGCACGCCGTAGTGGAGGAGTCCGGAAATTTTGACCACCTGGGGTTCTTTAACGTGCACCTAAATCTAAGCACACGGGTGTTTTCGCATTTCGCCCCCATCGAAATGCGGCCGCCGTGGCCGGGATTCGATCCCGCGACCTCGTGCTCAGCAGCCCAACACCATAGCCACTGAGCAACCACGGCGGGTAAGCACCATATTGCCGGTCTCTTCCCCTATTGATAAAATGGCTCCAACCTGTCCGTTGAAAGTCGCTACTCTAAATGTTCGAGGACTGGCAGGGAAAAGAAAGCAAGGCCAGCTTTACCGGCTTATAACAGAGCACGACATTGATGTGCTAGCCGTGCAGGAGACGAAATTCGATGGTGAAGAAGAGACCGGCGTTATGGTGCGGCGTTTCACGTCTAGGTTTTCTGCCGTTGTCAATCATACGGTGGGCACATCCGCTGGCTGTGTCCTTTTTGTTAAGAAGTTGCCGGGGCTAGAGGTGCATGCAATTTATTTGTGTGTGTCGGGCCGGTGTGTTGTCGTCGATTTTTCGTTCAACAACAACGAGTGGCGTATTGTGTGCTTGTACGCGCCCAATAAGGTGGATGAAAGGGCTCAGTTTTTTCACCACATAGAAGAGCGTCTATGCAAGGGAAGACAGCTCATATTAATGGGCGATTTCAACTGTGTCCTCAGTGCGCGGGATAAAACAAGCGTTCGTAGGTTTAGACAAAAGCACTGAAGTGTTGTCGCAAATTGTAGAGAACTGGGACCTTGAGGATGTGGCAGAGTGCCTCGAAGGAGCGCGTGCTGTGAAGTACACACGGTTTAAGGGCTCTAGTCACGCACGGCTCGACCGCATTTATGCGGCTGTTGACATCCTTCCGGAATGTAACAGTTACGAAGTAGTGCCAGTGTCGTTTTCTGACCATTCTTTAGTTCAGTGCTGCATAGGAATTCCAAAGCGAGGTAACGCTTTGCCATGGGAAACGTGGAAATTAAATAACAAGCTTCTTCAGGATGAACCGTTTAACCGAGCAGTAAGAGAAAAAATAATTAAATTAGACCTCAGTAAAAAACTTCACGTATGGCAACAGTGGGAGCTTAGTAAGGAAACCCTAAAAATAAAGGCAATAGAGAGGGCAACCTGTATTCGTTACGCAGAGAAACAAAAAGAGACTGAGTTAAAAACGCTTCTTCATAAACTGCTCAGGCAGGAATCTCAGGCACCCGGCAAATAGATAGAAGACATAAGAAAAGTTAAACAACAGTTAGAGCAACTTGAAAAGCAACGCTATCGGGGAGCCCCGGTGAGGGCAAGGGCTGAAGACACAGCTGCAGGTGAAGCGCCTTCGAAACGAGCGCTAAGGTTAGAAAAAGCACACGCTGAAAGGAACCACATCGACGGAATAGAAGGGCGCGGGACGTGATCAGCAGACACAGACGACATCAAAGCAGCTTTTCATGTGCATTACCAGGCGCTATTCTCGTACCACAAAGTAGACGCTACCACCTTTGGGAATGAGTTTTTTGTGCTATGTCCCGACTGGACGACGAAAGAAAAAACAAAGATTGGAACTAGAGATAACAGAACCCGAAGTTTAACAGGCCATAGACAACATAAACCCCGGGAAATCGCCTGGACCAGAGGGCTTTAGCGCCGGTTTTTTTAAAGAAATTAAGCACGAAATTAGCCCTGTATTGAATGTAATCTTTAACGAAGCTTACAAATGGAACACATTGCCACCGTCTTATGGGTCGCCACACACAATACTCATTCCTAAAACTGATGATGCAGCGAAATTAAGATATGTTACGGCGTATCGTCCCATAGCACTCACCAATATCTAGTAGAAAATCTTTATGTAGATATTGGCGCAACGATTGGAGTCAGTGATACAGGACATCGTCGGGCCTCACCTGACATGTGGGATTAAAGGCCGGACTATTGTTACTAATATTCACAAAGCGCGCACTGTACTTGAGTGCTGTGATGATTGTAATAGTCGGACTGCCATTTTACAGATTGACCTCGAGAAGGCTTTTGATTGCGTGGCTCATGAAGTCTTGTTTGCCGTTTTAGACTATGCCAATCTCGTATCTGTAATCTGCGAGGGGGTCGCCCTGGCGTACCGTAACTGCACGACCAGATTGATCGTGAATAAGAGTTTGGGGGCTCCCATTAGGCTGCAACGTTCTGTGCGTCAGGGCTGCCCCCTCAGCCCTCTGTTGTTTTGTATCTACATTGAAACCCTGTGCATGAGATTGATTCAAAACAATAGAATTACGGGATTTAAGCTTCAAGCAGTTGAAGTGAAGCTGCTGGCTTATGCAGATGATGTCGCTGTTTTTGCGGAGGATCAGAAGAGCATGCTTGAGGCTGTCAAATGTGTCCGTAAAATTATTATTAATTATGGGGTTTTACGTGCCAAAACCACTTTCTGATTATGAGGCACGCCGTAGTGGGGGACTACGGAAATTTCGACCGCCTGGGGTTCTTTAACGTGCACCTAAATCGAAGTACACGGGTGTTTTCGCATTTCGCCCCCACGAAAATGCGGCCGCCGTGGCCGGGATTCGATCCCGCGACCTCGTGCTCAACAGCCTAGCACCATAGCCACTGAGCAGCCACGGCGGGTTGTTTCCGTAAATTTAGCCATGTCACTGGTAGTGGGGTTAACTGGTCGAAGTGCCTCGAGCTCTGGCATGGATCGTGGCCAACAAAGCCACATCATTTTGCCAACGTGCATTGGGTCATGACCACAGGCAAGTACTTGGGCGTGGTCGTGATAGCGAGCAGTACTGGAAAGGGCAGGTCAAAGACACATGGGAGAGAGCTGAGAAGTGGAAAGGCACTAACCTTTCTATTTTTGCGAGAGCCACCGTTTGTAACCTTTTCTTCATCAGCAAGCTTTGGTACGTAATGCAAGTATTGCATTCTGCACGGTCAAATGTTCAGAAGCTACACAGGATTTTCGCCATCTTTGTCTGGGCGTCGGAATTGGAGCGCTGCAGCCGGACCAACTTGTTCCGGAGGGTAAAAGAAGGGGGGCTGAGATTGGGCCATCTTTTTGTACGGCAGTTGGTAAACCGGTTCTTGTTCTTTAGGGACGCTACCGACCCTTTCTTGCGCACGGTATGTAAAATGAGGCTGAGTAGACGGCTGCCAGAGTATGTGGTTTCAACCGATGAGTTTTCGGGAGGGATTCGAGGCTTTTACAAAGAAGTTGTATCGAGTGTCCGATTTCTTTCAGTGCGCTTCTCGAATGAATACCTGTCCGGAGTGAACAAAAAGAAACTGTATTGTGCATTGTGCGGCGTTCTTTTCTCAGTGCCATTGTACAGGTCCGTGTACGGTGGAAGCCCAACTAGCGATGTGTTAAAGAGAGTAAAGAAAATGCAGGTCCCGCCAGGAACAAAATCCTTCTTTCTTAAATTACACACGGGAACATTACCAGTCAAGAAGTTTTTGGAGAGAAAGGGGGTATATTTACCGTGGTGTATGCACTGTTTAATTTGCAAGCAGCCAGAGACAATAGATAATGTTTTTTTTAAACTGTTGGGAAGGCGTGTTTTCCTGGGATGTATTGCACAGGACACTAAAGAAGGAATTTCCACTAGACCCGTATGGCATTCATTACTTAAGCGTAGATAATGAGGACGGGGGTGCCTTTTGATCAAAATATGCTCATGGGCCTCCACTGTATTTGGCGCGCGAGAATGGCGGGATACCATGTTGATAAAGATGCGCGGCCTGCACGAATGTATTTCAGGGAACAAATGCGCTGGTTTGTCGCTCTCCATAAAGCTGCAGAGGAAACACCCGAGTAGCTCCCAAGAGTAGAGCCGTTGGTGGACTTGCGCGAATATTGATTAGACAAAGCCAGTACGATACTGGTTGAATGCGTGCACAACAGCAAATGTATGCTGTACTTTGGTTTTTGTTACGGTGATTCTTTTCTCTTGTAAAAAGTTATGTACGAAAAATCAGGCAATAAAGAAAAAAAAAGTTCGGAGTGGTGCAGTCTTAAGATGCTGGGCTCTGAATCGACAGGTTGCAAGTTCAAATCACTGGCGGGGGCGTTTTCTTAAACCTCTTTTATATTTTTCTTTCTTGTACTAACAAATTTACACGGCCTTAAGGAGGTCTCTGCAAATTTTAATTAAATATTGATCACGAACTACAGAGCTTTCAACTGACGTCCTGTAGTCGCACTAACCACAACAGAACGACAGACAACAGAACTACAGAAACAACGTCCCAAAATACGACAGACTGAAATTTCCTGTTGTGTTTTTCAACTGGGTGGGCAGGACATGTAATGAGGAGGAAAGATAACCGGCGGTCATTAAGGGTTACGGACTGGATTCCAAGGGAAGCGAAGCGTAGCAGGGGTCGGCAGAAAGTTAGGTGGCCGGATGAGATTAAGAAGTTTGCAGGGACGACATGGCCAAAATTAGTACCTGACCGGGGTAGTTGGAGAAGTATGGGAGAGGCCTTTGCCCTGCAGTGGGCGTAACCAGGCTGATGATTATGATGATGATGATGATTCGGGACCGGCAGAGGAGGATACTTTAAGCTTTCTAATGAGGCATGCGATTCCTTGAATTGTTATGTTATTGGGCTCCATGTATTGAAATTCATGATCAGGAATAATGGCCACTTTGGAATGATCTTCAGCAGTAAACACACATTAAAAGAACTAATTGAATACATATGCGCTCTCTTGATCTGACAGCTCAATTTTGTCATCATTTTGTAGCGCTTTGTGATGGATAGTGGTGTCTGGAGCAATCATTCGCCAAAACATTCTAAGATTAGAAGTAGTAATGAAGGTAGATTGGCGGCAGTAGTACTTGTGCTTAGCCGAGCCCATAAATTAGAATTGCGCGATTTCTTGGGATATTTGTATAAGTGTTTTTTTTTCTGCTACGTAGAATACGAATATATTTATTAAACCAAGCCTTAGATTTATCTTTCGTTACTGTGACTAGAGGAACGCACTTTACAATTAAAGCTGGAATGACGCTTTTAATTTTATCGTCATTGTTACGACTTGAGAAGGACGGCAAGAAGGTTTCACTAAAGAACGCGTCCAGGTCAGTATTCAGTCGACCATATTTAGCCTTATTATAATCGCGAATCTGTTTAACCGTGACTTCCATAAATTTTAAAGGCACCTTCATTTGTAACTGAAGCAGTTTATCGTTACTAAAACCATTTAGACAAGAAATTGGACCGACTGTTTCAGGAGCGTTAGTTAATATCAGGTCTAGAACATTAGTCCACTGAGTGGCCTCTCTGACAACTTGAAATAAGTTGAAGTGTAAGGTTAAGTTAATGAATTCAACCGACTTGTGACAAGGGAATGATAACTGCTGTCAATCAATGTTCGGAAAGTTAAAGTCGCCGAGTATGCAGATATTGTCAGCTGCATATTGTTTTGTTGCGTGGTCAATACTGTAACGTAATTCTTCTACAAATGATTGGTAATAATCAGGAGGAGGATAGCAAGAACCAATTAATAATTCGACAGATAAGGATGAGCATGCAACCCAGATAGCTTCAAGGACTCACTTGGTGTCTATGATATACGATGAAATATTACGATTAACAGCTATTAAGACTGCAGCGGTGGCGTAGAGGTAGAACACCCGCCTCGCGTGCAAGAGGTCCGTGGTTCGAATCCCGGTGCCGGCAATTTTCCAACGGATTTAAAAAAAAAAAGATCCGCGTGTTGATAAAATTGCACAAACAGGCCTGGAGTGTGGCCTGATCCCGGTGACCAGAACCAGTAACGCACTCCCTCACCAGAACAGGATTGGCCACCCTGGTGCAGTACTTGGCCACAACCTCCTATATGAACACAACAATCAAACCCCGGCCCTCAGTCGCCAGCAGCTGCGAAGCAACTGACCACGGCGGCGGTCGGACCTGCAACGCAGCAGAGGGTGCTAAGAATCACTGGCTCCGGACAGGCCGCCAATGGAATATGAACCTGGCAACGTTTAACGCTAGAACGTTATCTAATGAGGCGAGTCTAGCAGTGCTATTGGAGGAATTAGAGGGAACTAAATGGGATATAATAGGGCTCAGTGAAGTTAGGAGGCCAAAAGAAGCATATACAGTGCTAAAAAGCGGGCACGTCCTGTGCTACAGGGGCTTAGCGGAGAGAAGAGAACTAGGAGTCGGATTCCTGATTAATAAGAATATAGCTGGTAACATACAGGAATTCTATAGCATTAACGAGAGGGTGGCAGGTCTTGTTGTGAAACCTAATAAGAGGTACAAAATGAAGATTGTACAAGTCTACGCCCCTACATCCAGTCATGATGACCAGAAAGTCGAAAGCTTCTATGAAGACGTGGAATTGGCGATGGATAGAGTGAAAACCAAATACACTATACTAATGGGCGACTTTAATGCTAAGGTAGGCAAGAAGCAGGCTGGAGACAAGGCAGTGGGGGAATATGGCATAGGCGCGAGGAATAGCAGGGGAGAGTTATTAGTAGAGTTTGCGGAACAAAATAATATGAGGATAATGAATACCTTCTTCCGCAAGCGGGGTAGCCGAAAGTGGACGTGGAGGAGCCCGAACGGCGAGACTAGAAATGAAATAGACCTTATACTCTGCGCTAACCCTGGCATCATTCAAGATGTGGACGTGCTCGGCAAAGTGCGCTGCAGTGACCACAGGATGGTAAGAACTCGAATTAGCCTAGACCTGAGGAGGGAACGGAAGAAACTAGTACATAAGAAGCCGATTAATGAGTTAGCGGTAAGAGGGAAAATAGAAGAATTCCAGATCAAGCTACAGAACAGGTATTCAGCTTTAACTCAGGAAGAGGATCTTAGTGTTGAAACAATGAACGACAATCTTGTGGGCATCATTAAGGAGTGTGCAATGGAAGTCGGTGGTAACTCCATTAGGCAGGATACCGGCAAACTATCGCAGGAGACGAAAGATCTTATTAAGGAACGCCAATGTATGAAAGCCTCTAACCCTACAGCTAGAATAGAATTGGCAGAACTTTCGAAGTTAATCAACAAGCGTAAGACAGCTGACATAAGGAAGTATAATATGGATAGAATTGAACATGCTCTCAGGAACGGAGGAAGCCTAAAAACAGTGAAGAAGAAACTAGGAATCGGCAAGAATCAGATGTATGCGTTAAGAGACAAAGCCGGCAATATCATTACTAATATGGATGAGATAGTTCAAGTGGCTGAGGAGTTCTATAGAGATTTATACAGTACCAGTGGCACCCACGACGATAATGGAAGGGAAAATAGTCTAGAGGAATTCGAAATCCCGAAGGTAACACCGGAAGAAGTAAAGAAAGCCTTGGGAGATATGCAAAGGGGGAAGGCAGCTGGGGAGGATCAGGTAACAACAGATTTGTTGAAGGATGGTGGACAGATTGTTCTAGAGAAACTGGCCACCCTGTATACGCAATGCCTCATGACCTCGAGCGTACCGGAATCTTGGAAGAACGCTAACCTAATCCCAATCCATAAGAAAGGGGACTCGAAGACTTGAAAAATTATAGACCGATCAGCTTACTGTCCGTTGCCTACAAACTATTTACTAAGGTAATCGCAAATAGAATCAGGAACACCTTAGACTTCTGTCAAGCAAAGGACCAGGCAGGATTCCGTAAAGGCTACTCAACAATAGATCATATTCACACTATCAATCAGGTGATAGAGAAATGTGCGGAATATAACCAACCCTTATATATAGCTTTCATTGATTACGAGAAAGCGTTTGATTCTGTCGAAACCGCAGCAGTCATGGAAGCATTACGGAATCAGGGTGTAGATGAGCCGTATGTAAAAATACTGAAAGATATCTATAGCGGCTCCACAGCCACCGTAGTCCTCCATAAAGCAAGCAACAAAATCCCAATAAAGAAAGGCGTCAGGCAAGGGGATACGATCTCTCCAATGCTATTCACAGCATGTTTACAGGAGGTATTCAGAGACCAGGATTGGGAAGAATTGGGGATAAAAGTTAATGGAGAGTACCTTAGTAACTTGCGATTCGCTGATGATATTGCCTTGCTTAGTAACTCAGGGAGCCAATTGCAGTGCATGCTCACTGACCTGGAGAGGCAAAGCAGAAGAGTGGGTCTAAAAATAATCTGCAGAAAACTAAAGTAATGTTTAACAGTCTGGGAAGAGAACAGCAATTTACAATAGGCAACGAGGCACTGGAAATCGTAAGGGAATACACCTACTTGGGGCAGGTAGTGACGGCGGATCCGGATCATGAGACGGAAATAATCAGAAGGATAAGAATGGGCTGGGGTGCGTTTGGCAGGCATTCTCAGATCATGAGCAGCAGGTTACCATTATCCCTCAAGAGAAAAGTATATAATAGCTGTGTCTTACCAGTTCTCACTTACGGGGCAGAAACCTGGAGGCTTACGAAAAGAGTTCTACTCAAATTGAGGACGACGCAACGAGCTATGGAAAGAAGAATGATAGGTGTAACGTTAAGGGATAAGAAAAGAGCAGATTGGGTGAGGGAACAAACGCGAGTTAATGACATCTTAGTTGAAATCAAGAAAAAGAAATGGGCATGGGCAGGACATGTAATGAGGAGGGAAGATAACCGATGGTCATTAAGGGTTACGGACTGGATCCCAAGGGAAGGGAAGCGTAGCAGGGGGCGGCAGAAAGTTAGGTGGGCGGATGAGATTAAGAAGTTTGCTGGGACGGCGTGGCCACAATTAGTACATGACCGGGGTTGTTGGAGAAATATGGGAGAGGCCTTTACCCTGCAGTGGGCGTAACCAGGCTGATGATGATGATGATGATGACGCCACTTCCTCTTTTTTTGGTGTGGTCATGCCTATACACGTTGTACGCAGGGCAATTTCGAGTAGTAGCCAAGTCTCTCTCAAAATGAAAATATCGGAATGACTGTCTTTGAAAAAGGAACACAGCAGATCGTGCTTTGGGAGTTGGCTTCGAATGTTGGTGAAATATAAGGCTATCGACTGTACTGATGAAATTGTTTACTTATTTATTTATTTATTCCATTTCAGTATTTTCTTTTCTTTCATTATTTTTTTTAATGAGCACCGGTTTCTGCCGCTCCTCTTATTATCTCTTTGAGAGACACGACAGCCCACAACCACCAGCGAAACAGGTAATAGAGGGCTGCTGTGCACACCCTTGAAACGCCAGCTGACACACGGGCGTTGACACGTGCTTGACAGATGGGCGTGTCCCTGGCCTTGTGCACAGCACTCCTTTACTCTCAATTCGACACCCTCGCCGCTAAGACACCTTCGCTCGTTGCCGCACCCACCCGCCTTACGCCCTCTCCCCTTTAGAAGAACCCCACCTATATATACTGAGGCGAGGACAGCATACGTCACCTTGAGGAAGACAAGTGAACTTGTCGAAACGTTGGCTCCTGCTTTCACCTTGTTCTCGTTTTGCTCATCGTCTTGAATTTCTATCTCGCGCCTTCCCCGTGTTTGTCCTGGATTCAAAAATAAAAAAGGCGAATCTTATAGCACATGTTTTAGTGACGTTTCTGACCGGAGTACCGGACTCCGACGAAAGCCGGTCGTCCGGCCCAAACGTGAGTAAAAACATACGCCATAACGGCCGTCTTTCTTTTTCTTTTCTGAATGTTATACCTTCGGGTTTGGCGCGAAAGCCTTCGTCTTCTGGATGAAAAGTCGATGAAAAAGCAACTTGCAGCACATGGGAACCGAACCCACAACCCTCGCATTTCGCGTGCGATGCTCTACCAATTGAGCTACCGCGGCGACACGCCTTCACTCCGACTTAGAATTGTCTGAAGTCTACAGCGTGCTTACGTAGGTCTACCTTGCAAGCGATGGCCACTGTGGTAGTCGCTTTCGTAGCCCACCACGTTTTCGCTATCGCTCGCAGTGATGATATAAAGCTTTGTGTTGCGGCAGCCTCCAGTCGGGAGTCACCAAAACTGCAACAAAGAATGTCTTTTTCGCGCTCGATGATACATTTCAGCGCGAACGTAGCAGACTCGGGCTAGATTTCGGGGCAACGCCCATGCACCGGGAGTCGCATAACGCAAGGAGCCCCATCCGAGCACAAAGTTTCAAGGCCGTTTCGATGGCAAGTGGGCTCGTCGCAGCATCTCGCGGAAGCCGCGGAATCTACGGAGCGCATGGATACCAATTTGGAAACTCTATGGGTATAAAGTTCTTATAAACTTTTGATGTGGAAGGTGCATTGACATTTCCAATGTCATGCTTTAGATTTTCAATTCTGTAACATTGTGGGATTTAATGTTCATATAAACTTTTGAGGCCAAAGGTGCATTGACTTTTCTTAAGTCGTACATCGGACCATACAACTAGACAAGGCAAATCAACACACTATTAGACAAGTTGACAAAGCACGCAGCGAGGTCCGATGAGACGAAGTGTTGTGGGGGTTTATTTGTGCCGTCATGTCACCGAAAAGAATATCATCATTTCACCTGCGCCGAAGCATCCATGTCAAGACACTAAAGCCAGCAAAGGTAACTATGTTCTTATTTATTTTTCTACTTTAACTTTTATTCACGAGGACACATTGAGGCTCTTCAATGTTCCTGTTCTCGCTACCCTCGGGCTGCCAGAGCCAGCCAGAGTGCATGCGTTTTTCTCGTGTTGCCCCGACCACCACGCGGCGCCCTACGGTGCGCATTCATTTTTTGTCTGGCTGAGTGGATTTGCGCCTGACAGAGTTTTGGACGCTTTCTGGATAGCAGACGGGTTAAAGAAACAGTGGCCGCTCGCTGCCATCACTGTGGAGACTCGACGAATCGCAACACGTTCGCTTGAGCGCAACCTCTCCGGAAACCCTTGTCTCGCCGGTGTAGGATACCGAACTGTGTGCGTATGCTTCTCTTTGTCCAAGCGCCTCACGTTCTCTTCGATACTTTTTCGGTAGCCACATTAGGTGCCCAAAGTACGCATTCTATTGCGGCCAACGTGCTTTCGTTCGCACTTTTATTTATTGCGGTGCTCCAGCCTCATAAAAGAAAAAAAGTTTGTTGTGGCGCAGCGGATTGCCGCATGGTGAAAGTTCGATTTCGTTACTTCATCTTCTTTTCCGTTAATTATTCCGCCACGGGCCGCTTCAGTTGCCGGATATTCTTATTATATTATTGCTATAGCAATTATATCGTCACTCCAGACGTATTCCTGCCGTCACCCTCATTTCCGTATAAAGTCCAAGGACGATAACATCGTGACCGCCCGCCGCATGCTGCATGTGCGAGTAAGAGCTAGGGGTGGGGGGGGGGGGGGAGGTGGCATGGGTGAGCCGGTGATGGTGGCTCAGTCTTGTGTGCGGAAGGGAGAAAAGCGTGCAGGTAGGGCACCGCCTTCCGTCACGAGCTATACATCGAGGGGAGTGGAGGAAGGGGGGGGGGGGGCGGTCCTTAGGATTCTGTGATCAATGAATCTGTGATTGCCCACCATGTTTATTTGCCTTGTTTGAGGCATTATATACAGTGTGACGTCACATTTAAGCGCCGACCTTTATTGAGCCTGAGAGACGCAGCGAAGGAGCCTCGGCCCAGTCCACTATGATGATGCGGCTACCCGCACGATGAAGAAGAGGAGCGCACATATGATGATGATAATGTACAGATGATGAAGAAGTGCGCAATAAATGCCCACACTAATTTCCCATGCACGAGAGCAGCCATCCTGGCCGCAGCCTACAGGTACGGGGAACGGCACGTGAAGGGCTTCATACGAGAAGCGTGGACCACTTCGGTAGAGCGGCAACGGCGGTCAGTGAAGGGAACAAAAGGGGTCACATGATAATTATTGGGAGAAGTCATTTCTAGAACCGGTAATGAGCTTTGAGAAGGTACCCCAGTAGAATACGCATCGCGTTCACTCGTGTCGTACCCGCGACGATCATCTTGTTGGCGCTTGCGGCAAAAACGTGATATGTGGCCGCGATAACCACAGTAATAGCATATCGGGCGAGAAAGTCACTAGGCGGGTAGTAGTGGCCGCTCGATGCGTTGGGAGATAGTGCGGTCAGATGGTGCGATGAAGGCTCAAGTGGTATTGAGGGGACATTGGCGGAGGAGCGACACCACCGGCGCGTATGTGGGTAGAGACAACGTTGAACGGACGCCGGTTGGAGGCGTGGTGGCAAACTGGACGTATGTTGGCAGGGGGCGCGAAGCAGGAGGGTCAACATGCGCAGAGCAAGTGATACACGCGAGCTCCTCCTTGATGATGTCACGCAACGCTGCACCAGAAAGCTAAGGAGGAAGGACCAACGGAAATGAAAAGCCAAGTGATTGATGTTCCTCGCGGATAATCGCTAGAATCGTTACACGCAGGTCAGGGTCAGCCATAAAATGGTGTTCGCACTCCGGCTGCAAGCCTACGGACTCGAGCGCGTCGAAGTGCTGCTACGTCAAGAAGATGTCAGCGACTATAGCCGGATTCCAAACGGCTAGCGCGTTGAAGGCCACAGTCCCAATGCCTTTAAGAATATGACGCACACTGTCCGACTCAGCCATAGCATCATGAACACGGCGACAGAGTACAAGCACATCCTCGATTTACAATGTGTAGGACTCACCGGAGTGTTGTCTGCAAGCATCCAGAGTTTTCTTCGCCAGTGCGGAGCGAACCGCCGGCGTTCCAAATATTTGTCGAAGCTGCCGCTTGAAGGTGGCACAATCAGATAAATCAATATCATGGTCGAAAAACCGGTTCTTCGCCACACCCGTCAGATAGAACGAGACATGGCGGATTTCGATTAGGTCATCCCACCGATTAGCAGAGCTTACGCGCTCGTAATCGTCCAGCCAGTCCTCAACATCTTCACCGCGAAGACCAGCGAACAGATGGGGATCCCGCTGGTGGCCACTGATGATCAGAGAAGGTGCGGCTTGTGGTGTCGAGATGGTTACGGTAGAAGCCCCAGGCTGCTCGTCCTCCGATATGCTGGCGGACAGTCGGCAGAAGCGGCGATCTGAACGAAGCTCCAGGGAGTACGCCAGGTGTGCAGAGTACGGGGGACCAAGAAGCTCCTCCACCACTTGTGGCATCACAGATAAGGGCCGATCTTTATTGATCCTGAGAGACACAGCGAAAGAACCTCGGCCCAGTCCACTATTATGATGCGACTACACGCACGATGAAGAAGAGGAGCACACACATGACGATGATAATGTACAGATGAAGTGCACAATAAATGCCCACAGAAGTGATTTTTCTTAGACATGTAGATTTATTAGAGATTTAGACGTGTACCTAAATATCCTGTTGCGGGGTTTTGTGTATATGTGCATAGAACTTTGTTTTCAGTGACACTTTTTTTGCCATTTTCAAGCTCTATATTCACATTTGCATATTCCATTGTATCTTCACATTTCCAATGTACAGCGGCGACTCAAATGAAACTGAGCCAACCCACTCTTCGCAATAATGGTTCGGTTGATTATCTGCAAGGCATGCACGTAGCACACAAGCATAGGCACAAACAATGAAGCGCTCCTTTCCTTCGAGTGCTTCCTAACCTTGCGTGAGGCCTCCTTACAGCGAAGGACCGATAGAGGAAGCAAGCGTACTCTGAAAGCTCCCTTCACCCGTCCTCGCGTAAGGAGCGGTTGCCGCATGCCTGGGTTCGAGATTATCTCTTAAACGCTTTACGCAAACACCATTGTTCTATAAAAAAATGTCGTATCGTCGCACAATCTTTAAATTGAAGAGCTAATATAGAGAAGCGTAGACGGTTTCCTATAGTTTTGTTTACTAAAGTTTTAAAAAGTAGCGCATTACACTGCAAAACTTGATGTGCTCCATCAACGCTGGCACGCCGGTGTCGTGCAACGCCTAGCAACGCCTAGCAACGCTTTCATGCCGCACGCGTGACTGAAACGAACATGCCTGGCAAGACGTACCGTGCTCGCGCTTCTCCGCAGGTGGGCGACAGCGTGCATGCGCAAGCAAATGTCACGTGGTTAAGCAGTGAGGTGAAGCGCTCGTTCAGGGCCAGGAGTGGCGTAAGGACGCATGAAGGTAGCTTTGGAGCTATCTTATGCTGAGGAAGCACCAAGGATGCCTTCAACGAGAGCCCCTCAGTAAGGAAGCTTTCAGAGTGACATAAGGTTGCCTCACCGCAATGAAGGCTCCCTTACTGAGGTAAGGAAGATTTCATTGTTTGGCCCATATTCATTCACAAAAGTAACACGCAGGCGTGAGGATAAATGATCTTTAATGCTCCCATACACAAGGTGGAACATAGTTGCGTGACATGATGGGCACACCAAAAGTTGGACAGCATGCTTTCGTGAGGCTTCTCACAGCTGAAGGTGTTTCCCAAAAAGGAATTTGTCGCCGTATGGCTGCCGTGTACGTTGAACATTGCATTTTATTGGCCACTGTGAAGCGTTGTAGCAAACGGTTTAAAGATAGACGTGAAAGTTGCAAAGACGATTCAAGACCGGGCCAAAGCCACCGTGCAGTCGCCCCCAACACAGTTGCAAAGGTTGATGAGCTGATTAGACAAGAACGGAGGATACGCATCGACGAACTGGCAGAGGTGTGACCATCAGCCACGGTTCGGTTCACACTACAATTCATGAATACCTCGGTTATCAGCTCTTGTGTGCGCAAAGGATACCCAAGGTTTTGAACCACCGCCAGGAAACGGAGAGGTTCGGCACTGCCTTGACTAATCTGATCCGGTATCACAATGAGGGTGACAACTACTTGTCTGCAGTTGTCACCGTGGACGAATCATGGTGCCGCTATTGCGAGCCTGAAACACGACGACAGTGCTTACAACGGAAACATTCTATTCATCATCATCATCATCATCATCATCATCATCATCATTATCATCAGCCTGGTTACGCCCACTGCAGGGCAAAGGCCTCTGCCATACTTCTCCAACAACCCCGGTCATGTACTAATTGTGGCCATGCCGTCCCTGCAAACTTCTTAATCTCATCCGCCCACCTAACTTTCTGCCACCCCCTGCTACGATTCCCTTCCCTTGGGATCCAGTCCGTAACCCTTAATGACCATCGGTTATCCTCCCTCCTCATTACATGTCCTGCCCATGCCCATTTCTTTTTTCTTGATCTCAACTAAGATGTCATTAACTCGCGTTTGTTCCCTCACCCAATCTGCTCTTTTCTTATCCCTTAACGTTACACCTATCATTCTTCTTTCGATAGCTCGTTGCGTCGTCCTTAATTTGAGTAGAACCCCTTTCGTAAGCCTCCAGGTTTCTGCCCCGTAGGTGAGTACTGGTAAGACACAGCTATTATACACTTTCCTCATGAGGGATAATGGCAACCTGCTGTTCATGATCTGAGAATGCCTGCCAAACGCACTCCAGCCCATTCTTATTCTTCTGATTATTTCCGTCTCATGATCCGGATCTGCCGTCACTACCTGCGCTAAGTAGATGTATTCCCTTACTACTTCCAGTGCCGAGACTGTTAAACATTACTTTAGTTTTCTGCAGATTAATTTTTAGACCCACTCTTCTGCTTTGCCTTTCCAGGTCAGTGAGCATGCATTGCAGTTAGTCCCCTCAGTTACTAAGCAAGGCAATATCACCAGCGAATCGCAAGTTACTAAGGTATTCTCCATTATCTCTTATCCCCAATTCTTCCCAATGCAGGTCTGTGAATACCTCCTGTAAACACGCTGTGAAGAGCATTAGAGAGATCGTATCTCCCTGCCTGACGCCTTTCTTATGGGGATTTTGTTGCTTTCTTTATGGAGGACTACGGTGGCTATGGAGCCGCTATAGATATATTTCAGTATTTTTACATACGGCTCGTCTACACCATGATTCAGTAATGCCTCCATGACTGCTGAGGTTTCGACTGAATCAAACACTTTCTCGTTATCAATGAAAGCTATATATAAGGGTTGGTTATATTCCGCACATTTCTCTATCACCTGATTGATAGTGTGGATATGGTCTATTGTTTAGTAGCCTTTACGGAATCCTGCCTGGTCCTTTGGTTGACAGAGGTCTAAGGTGTTCCTGATTCTATTTGCAATTACCTTAGTAAATACTTTGTAGGCAACGGACAGTAGGCTGATCGGTCTATAATTTTTCAAGTCTTGGAGTCCCCTTTCTTATGGATTGGGGTTATGTTAGCGTTCTTCCAAGATTCCGGTACGCTCGAAGTCATGAGGCATTGCGTATACAGGGTGGCCAGTTTCTCTAGAACAATCTGCCCACCATCCTTCAACAAATCTGTTGTTACCTGATCCTCCCAAGCTTCCTGTCCCCTTTGCATAGCTGATAAGGCTTTGTTTACTTCTTCCGGCGTTACCTGTGGGAGTTAAAATTCCTCTAGACTCTTGTCTCTTCCATTATAGTCGTGGGAACCATTGGTACTGTATAAATCTCTATAAAACTCCTTAGTCACTTCAACTATATCATCCATATTAGTAATCATATTGCCGGCTTTGTCTCCTAACGCATACATCTGATTCTTGCTCATTGCTACTTTTTTTCTTCACTGCTTTTAGGCTTCCTCCGTTCCTGAGAGCACGTTCAATTCTATCCATATATACTTCCTTATGTCAGCCGTCTTTGTCTGGGCGTCGGAATGGGAGCGCTGCAGCCGGACCAACTTGTTCCGGAGGGTAAAAGAAGGGGGGCTGAGATTGGGCCATCTTTTTGTACGGCAGTTGGTAAACCGGTTCTTGTTCTTTAGGGACGCTACCGACCCTTTCTTGCGCACGGTATATAAAATGAGGCTGAGTAGACGGCTGCCAGAGTATGTGGTTTCAACCGATGAGTTTTCGGGAGGGATTCGAGGCTTTTACAAAGAAGTTGTATCGAGTGTCCGATTTCTTTCAGTGCGCTTCTCGAATGAATACCTGTCCGGAGTGAACAAAAAGAAACTGTATTGTGCATTGTGCGGCGTTCTTTTCTCAGTGCCATTGTACAGGTCCGTGTACGGTGGAAGCCCAACTAGCGATGTGTTAAAGAGAGTAAAGAAAATGCAGGTCCCGCCAGGAACAAAATCCTTCTTTCTTAAATTACACACGGGAACATTACCAGTCAAGAAGTTTTTGGAGAGAAAGGGGGTATATTTACCGTGGTGTATGCACTGTTTAATTTGCAAGCAGCCAGAGACAATAGATGTTTTTTTTAACTGTTGGGAAGGCGTGTTTTCCTGGGATGTATTGCAGAGGACACTAAAGAAGGAATTTCCACTAGACCCGTATGGCATTCATTACTTAAGCGTAGATAATGAGGACGGGGGTGCCTTTTGATCAAATTATGCTCATGGGCCTCCACTGTATTTGGCGCGCGAGAATGGCGGGATACCATGTTGATAAAGATGCGCGGCCTGCACGAATGTATTTCAAGGAACAAATGCGCTGGTTTGTCGCTCTCCATAAAGCTGCAGAGGAAACACCCGAGTGGCTCCCAAGAGTAGAGCTGTTGGTGGACTTGCGCGAATTTTGATTAGACAAAGCCAGTACGATACTGGTTGAATGCGTGCACAACAGCAAATGTATGGTGTACTTTGGTTTTTGTTACGGTAAGCGTTCTTCCAAGATTCCGGTACGCTCGATGTCATGAGGCATTGCATATACAGGGTGGCCAGTTTCTCTATAACAATCTGCCCACCATCCTTCAATAAATTTGCTGTTACCTGATCCTCCCCAGCTTCCTTCCCCCTTTGCATATATCCTAAGGCTTTCTTTACTTCTCCCGGCGTTACCTTTGGGATTTCGAATTCCTCTAGACTATTTTCTCTTCCATTATCGTCGTGGGTGCCACTGGTACTGTATAAATCTCTATAGAACTCCTCAGCCACTTGAACTATCTCGTCCATATTAGTAATGATATTGCCGGCTTTGTCTCTTAACGCATACATCTGATTCTTGCCAATTGCTAGTTTCTTCTTCACTGTTTTTAGGCTTCCTCCGTTCCTGAGAGCATGTTCAATTCTATCCATATTATACTTCCTTATGTCAGCTGTCTTACGCTTGTTGATTAACTGCGAAAGTTCTGCCAGTTCTATTCTAGCTGTATGGTTAGAGGCTTTCATACATTGGCGTTTCTTGATCAGATATTTCGTCTCCTGCGATAGTTTACTGGTATCCTGCTAACGGAGTTACCACCAACTTCCATTGCACACTCCTTAATGATGCCCACAAGATTGTCGTTCATTGCTTCAACACTAAGGTCCTCTTCCTGAGTTAAAGCCGAGTACCTGTTCTGTAGCTTGATCTGGAATTCGCATATTTTCCCTCTTACCGCTAACTCATTGATCGGCTTCTTAAGTACCAGTTTCTTCCATTCCCTTCTGAGGTCTAGACTAATTCGAGTTCTTACCATCTTGTGGTCACTGCAGCGCACCTTGCCGAGCACGTCCACATCTTGTATGATGCCAGGGTTAGCGCAGAGTATGAAGCCTATTTCATTTCTAGTCTCGCCGTTCGGGCTCCTCCACGTCCACTTTCGGCTATTCCGCTTGCTGAAGAAGGTATTCATTATCGTCATATTATTCTGTTCCGCAAACTCTACTAATAACTCTCCCCTGCTATTCCTAGTGTCTATGCCATATTCCCCCACTGCCTTGTCTCCAGCCTGCTTCTTGCCTACTTTGGCATTAAAGTCACCCATTAGTATACTGTATTTAGTTTTCACTCTACCCATCGCCGATTCCACGTCTTCATAGAAGCTTTCGACTTCCTCGTCATCATGACTGGATGTAGGGGCGTAGACCTGTACAATCTTCATTTTGTACCTCTTATTAAGTTTCACAACAAGACCTGCCACCCTCTCGTTAATGCTATAGAATTCCTGTATTTTACCAGCTGCATTCTTATTAATCAGGAATCCGACTCCTAGTTCTCTTCTCTCCGCTAAGCCCCGGTAGCACAGGACATGCCCGCTTTTTAGCACTGTATATGCTTCTTTTGGCCTTCTAACTTCACTTAGCCCTATTATATCCAATTTACTGCCGTCTAATTCCTCCAATAGCACAATTCACTACCCCCAAAGAAAGCAAAGCCGTCATTTCCAACGGAAAGGTGTTCGCTTTTTTTTTTTCGATCGCCAGGGGTCATTACAGATCGAATTTCCTGAACTTGGAGAGGCTATCAATCGTTTCCGCTATTGTGAAACGCTGCCTGTCGCAATAAAGAACACACGACGTGCGAAATTGACGAATGGGGTCATCTTGCTCAATGACAGTGCCCGCCCCTACGTCATTGATGTGGTTAACACAAAAGTGGCAAAGTTCAAGTAGGAAACGCTACAACATCCGCCATACAGCCCAGAGCTGTCGCCTTACGACTTCGACATTTTGGGTCAATTGAAAAAACAACTCAAGGGAACCAGACTCGAGTCAGATGATGACGTGAAAAAGTCAGTTACAGACGGTCTGAAGAAGCAACGCAAGAATCTTTATAAGGCGCGAATCACGCGACTCGTTAGTCAGCAAGACAAATGTCTAAAGTTATTCACTTACTCATTTATTTATTTTACCCTCAGGGTTTGCACATTACAGGGGGAGGGGCATATTACAGACCAAAATTGGAAAAGCAGTTGATACAATAACAACAAGAAGCACGACGAATCACCAGACTAATACAAAAATGAAATGAAACAGCCGCCACTAAGATAAAGCAGAGTAATTTGAACATCTAAAACTAAAACAACATTAGGCTAAATACAGAAGAACAAATTCAATGCAAATAATTAAGCAATTTTAAGCATGTTATTCAAGAAACCCTTAAAGCGCGATGTATCCGTGATAGCTGTAGCTGCTTCTCGCTGCTGATTCCGTTCGGAGGTGGTTCTAGGTAAAAATGCATGTGGATAGATCACAGTTCTACAACGAACACCAACTTTTTGGAGCTGGTCAATTCTAGATAAAATGAAAGGAAAGATTTAATGAACTGATTGCGGACATGATTGCTGTGATAGCAAATTTTATGAAAAAGACAGACCAGGCTATTTTCCGCCAAATTGTAAGTTCTGGAAGGTGAAGTAGTGACTTCATCATGGTAACACTGGCTGTGGGGTCATAATTCGATAGGTGAAGCGAACGGAATGATTCTGCGCTCTTTCAAGTTCGTTTATCAATGTAGTACCACCGGGATCCCAGATAGGTGATGCGTATTCAAGTGACGGACGAATGTAAGTCGTGTAGAAAAGCTTCTTAAGTGATGGGGGGTGCGACATAGAAGTTTCTTCGAAAGTGCCGAAGTGATCGGTTAGCTTTGGTGATGATGTACCTCACATGATGGTTCCATGATAGGTTAATAAAAATGAAAAGAACTGCAAGTAGAAAGCGCTAAATAATGAAGGAAAAGACGAAAAATAAAACGGCACACACTTGTGTGGTATGAAACAGTACATTGGTACATTACAATGAGTATGGCGTACATGCGCAGAGATGAAAAAAAAAACTCATGAAATTCGGTTATCGGAAAGGGGCTTTGCCACAGAAGAACTATTTCAGTTTCTGGTTCGATGCTGTTTCGGGAGTGGAACCGTTGTTGTGGCAGAAATTTAGCAAGTGCGGTAGCGTTCCGTTTACCATTTGTTGTCCGTATCCGGTTCTGCACGTTTTCATTAGCCATGGCTGTGTGTTTCGATTCACATAAGGTGTGGTCCTTTTAAAAGCGATGCCAACTGTAGTAAGGAATAGCTGCTATTTTTTTACTTCAAGCTTATAACGTGAACACAGGCAATGCGGATATAGCTCGTCTATTTTCATTATACAGTACTTCAAGAACAGAGGGTGGGAAGGGTGACTCATGGGGACGTTTTCAATATTTCGTAACATTTTTTTCTGTAATATCATGATTCTTTGCAAATTACCTTTTGCTGTGTTCCCCCAAACTAATTGGCAATATTTCATATGTGAGTAGAATAGCGCATTGCACAATAGAAGCTTAACCTTTGACGGTAGAATGTATCTGTTGGCGTATGTCAATCCAACGATGCGAGACCGTTTTGACACAACGCGGTCGATATGAATGTCCCAGGTCATATTTTCACTGAAATACACTCCCAGTATTTTAAATGCGCTTACTAGTTCTACCTTTGTGTTTTGCAGCCTAAGGTCTGAGGTAATGTTAATTTTCTTGTTTTTCGCAAAGTATATGACAGCCTTCGTTTCACTAACGTTTATTTTCAATTTGTTAAGTTGCGCCCATGTATTTATTTCCACAAGTTCGGTTCGCTCTCAGAACCAGCTCATCCGTACTTTCTGCAGAGAATAACAGTGTCACATTATCAGCATAAATGAGAAATTTCACCATAGGATCGACGTTAACAATGTCATTCAAAGATAAGTTAAACAAAAATGGGCCAAGAATACTCCCTTGAGGAACGCCGGCAGAAATCGGCAATATATTAGAAGAGCAGCCATTTAAATACACGTACTACTTGCGCTCACTAAGGTAGGAGTTCAGTAGTGATAGAACCGTTCCGCGGAATCCGTACATTTCAAGTTTCTTTAGCAGGATAGAGTGATTTATATAATCGAAAGCTTTCGTAAAATCCACGTATATTCCAAGGGCTACTTCTTTATTTTCAAGCGGTTGCAGGATAAATTCTTTTTGTTCTAACAGTGCCATTGCTGTTGATCGATATTTCCGGAAGCCATACTGCGCGCCTTGAATGATATTGCATTGTTGGCAAAAATTTGTTATTCTAGTAAGAACCACTTATTCAAATCCTTTTGAGAGAACGGGTAGTATGGATACTGGTCTAAAATATGTAAAATCATTCTTACTACCATTTTTGTGCAATACGCTCACTTTGGCGAGTTGCATTTGCCCCAGAAATGTTCCTTGAGATAAGCAAAGGTTATATATGTCAGCTAAGCACTCTGCTATGTCTCCTATCACAAACTTCCCCGGTTTTATCACAATTCCGTCGGCGTCACAACATTTGCTAATATTTAGCCCCATGAAAACCGACATGACCCCTGATTCTGATGTTAGTGTTAAGAACATTGACTTCTCGTGTCTTATATGAAGAGTATTAGAATCAACGAAATTACTAGTTATCTCTGTGAAGTAGCTGTTGAATGCGTTTGCTAAATCAGTGCCTGTGAGTTCCTTATCTTGAGTATGAATTTTTGTTACTGGGCCCGTAAATCTGTTATAAGCCCATTCAATTTCCTCCATAATTCATCCGGCTTATTCATCGAGCAGCTAAACTGGTTACAGAGACATTGATCACATGCACCGCATGATCATGTTTGTACGTTTCCTTAAACTTCATGATTGTACGTTTCCTTTAATTTGGTCTATCACGCAATTAAGAAACTTTTTATTTCTATAGTTACTTACTCTCACTGTTATCTACAAGTTATTGCTGCATTACTATTACTATTTTTTTGTGGCTTTTATGTTGCCATGCGGAAAGTGTTCTGTTTCTTCTATTTTGTACCCCGGGAGCTGCCAACTAGTCAAGCTGACTTGTCAGCTTTTTTTCCCGCACTCCCTCACTTCATGAGTGAAATAAAGATTATTATTATTGTATTATTATATATGTTAACACCGAGATATTTGTAAGATGAAACAGACTCAAGAGGCGTATTGTCAAGATGAGAGTGTGGTGATGCTAGTAAGGTGCGAGATACGCGCATTGATATGCATTTGTTCAATGAAATGAAATGTTCAATTCCATGTTCAACGTTTCACACCAGGAATCTGTGGTATTTAAGTCGGTCTGGTGTAAGGCAACATCGTCTTGTTTAGTTATTTTCTTTTAAATTACACAGTCATCCGCCAATAGGCAAACCTTTGATGAGATGTTATCAGGTAGGTCATTCATGAAAATTTGAAAAAGTAATACAATACAGACCCCTGGGGAAAACCCGATAACACTGGCTGGACTAGAGAATCAACAGTATTTGCGGAAACAAACTGAGCAAGGTTGAAAAGGAAAGTTCCAATCCAAATAAGAACATTAGGATCTAGATTTAACTGGCCGAGCTTAAAAAGTAGTAAATGATGACTAACCTTGTCGAATGATTTAGAGTAATCTAAAAGATACAGCCTATTGTGAATGCAGAATAAAGTAAATAATGAAGGTCGTTAGTAAAGACCAGAAGCGGTGTTTCGCAAGAAAAATCCTTGCAGAAGCCATGTTGTGAGGGAGTAAAAAACTGGTTCGACTCAACAAAATAAACAAGGCCGGTGAGTGAAAATAATGTGTTCAAAAACTTTACATGGAACAGATGTGAGTGAAGTTGGACGGAAATTTGATGGATTGTGTGTTACCCCAGACTTGTGAACTGGCACAACCTTACCTGTCAGCCAGTCTTCCGGAAGGCTAGACAGCTGCAGGGACTGTGAAAAAAATGCATGCCAGAATGATAGAAGAGTATTGAATAGTATTTTTCAAGAATTTCGTACTCATGCTGCCGACGCCACATGATGATGAGTTTTTCAATTTCTTAATGACTGCACGAATACCTTCAGAAGTAATAAAGATGGCATCCATGGGCAAGTAATCACGTAAAGACAAGGTATGTTGTGCATTGGTAACTACTGGGCGAGAAAACGTCTTTACAAACGTATCACTTAAGACAGACGCGCATTCTGCGTCAGGCACGTGATGTCCTTCCGTTGTTAGCAAAGCTATTGCACTGCGCTCATTGCCCCGTATGGCACTCCAAAACTGTCTAGAGTTATTTTTTAGCATATCTGAAAAGGTGCGATTAAAAAAGAAACATATAGATCGTTTCATGTCAGATAAGTAAGTTGCGGTGGCAGATTTGTAGGCTGACCAACGTTTATCCGACCGAGATTTCATAGCCGCTCGATAGAGCCTCTTCTTACGGTTAGAAAGACGGTTTATGTATCTGGTTGTACCACGGCGCTCTCGTTCTCGAAAATACTTTCTTGATAGGAATGTGCTTAAACGTTATTTCTGAAATCTCCGTTTTAAATAAGTCCCAGTTGCTTCGCACAGATCGTTCAAGGTAATCAGACAAGAACTCATCTAAAAAGGAGCATAATTCATTATTAATTACGTCGAAATACACTTTTTTGTAATCGCGTATTGTTTTGAGATGCTTTCGCGCGCGTGAGAATGGCAGTGAAATCTTTGCTTGAGTAATTACACGATCACTGACACCAGACGTATTAGACACACAAGTTACAATTTCCGGCGATGATGTCAAAACAAGGTCAAGAATTGAAGATATTGTAACGACGCTGGGTACGTGCTGGGTATTCTTCATGCTTGGCACCCCTTCGCGGAGCCGACGATCGAGCCCGGAATCACCATTGCGCATCGAAACACCTGTCCACCGGTTCAGTCGTCGCCTGTTAGGCATAGTGCCCGAGTCCAGTCCCCTGCAAGAAACTTCGAGAAATCGTTTGCCTCCTACAAATAACATGGCCACCGCAGCTCCATCGCAAGTAACACTACAGAATCCCATGGTCTCGGTGAGCTTTCACGGTGATGCCTTTGAAGACGTCCAAGATTGGCTAGACCAGTTCGAGCGCGTCGCCCAGTATAACCATAAGACCAGCTCGGTGGACAAACTCTCGAGTGTCTATTTCTATTTGAAGGACAATGCTCGTACGTGGTACGTAAACCGGGAGAGGAGCTTTGCCACGTGGGACGACTTCCGCGCACAGCTGCTGGATACCTTTTCAAGCATCGACAGGAGGGAAAACGCCCAGCGTCTCCTTGAAATCCACGTTCAAAAGCCCAATGAGAGTCTTGCTATGTTCTCGGAAGACATGGCCCGTCTTTTCCGTAGGGCAGACCCAGACATGCCAGAAGAATAAAAGCTGCTATATCTCTTGCGAGGAGTGAAGGAGCAACTGTTTGCCGGCCTTGTGAGAAATTCACCGACAACAGTGGCACAGTTCACAAAAGAGGCTACAGCCATTGAACGGGCCCTGCATCAACGATACCGCCAGCACGACATGAGCAACTCTGCGGCGAACACTTCCGTACTGGCTGCGAGTAACGACATGTCTCTGCGTGAAGTTGTCCGAGAGGTGGTGTGAGAAGAGCTTCGGCAGCTCGGCTTTGTGGTTGCGCCTACAGAACCGACGCCAGCGTTATCTTTTGTTGCTTATGTAGTCCGGGAGGAAGTCCGGCAAGCTTTTTCAGCGCCAGACTGTGGCAACGTTCCGCGGCGCCCCACTTATGCGTAGGCTGTTCGCCATCCACTCAACGCAACTTCAACGCCGTTGACACCCATAACTACAACACCACATACGCCACAAATAGAGCCGACATCATCGCCCTCGTCGACTCTACCGACCCCGCCGATCATGCCAGCACAACAACGTCTTCTTCGTTTTTCCCGCTTCACCTAAAAACCCGCGCTACTTCAGCGTCGTCCCCACTGGCTCATACCCGCTGAATTATGGTTCTGCCAAATATAGTTGTGTCAATATATTCTTTCTAACGCGTGTAGGAAATTGAACCAGCTGTGCAAAACCGAAATTAGAGCAGATGTGTTGGAAATGGTGCGCTTGAGCTTAATTAGGCGATGAATGTGAGTACGAATCTGACCATATAATGTTAGGAAAATTGAAATCACTGGCGCTCCGGGAAACAAAATGTTTACGTGATTCAGGATATCATGAAGGTCGGCACAAATTGGAACACCCAGAAGGAGGGCGGTAGCATACAGCAATGACAACTTTATTAAAAGCCAGGTTGAGGCAACACCATGTTGCCTCCAAACTAGACTTTATAACAACAGCGTAGCTTTCATTTTCCACGTTTACAGCAAGAAGAACGCCACCGCCGTATCGATTAGGCCTATCGCAGCGAAATATTTTGTATTTTCTGTCACAGCAAAACAGCTCTTCGTTTGGTATTTTATCAAAAAAGGAAGTTTCGGTTAACGCGACAATATCAGCGTTAGAATCGTTTATTAATGCACACATTTCATCTTTCTTCGACAAAAGGCAGCGAACGTTAGACACACAGAGAGCGCAGTCAGGTTGCTTTTGTTAGCGGAAGCGCCGCCACCCCTGGCTTTCTCCTAGCTTCCCGAGAAAGCAAGTGCGTACACGCGTACACGTCACTTTGACGCGGGGTGTTTTCGCAGTTTTGTGACGCGTCACAGGCAGTTGAAGTGAGTAGAGCCCGAAAACGTTTGACCAATAGCCGAGGGCTAATGGCGAAAAGGCGTCGAATCAGAAGTACTTTTTGTTTGTTCTGTCCAATCATGTTTAACCAGAGTGTACACGTCATATCATATTGGGAGCTATCGCGGTTTGCGTGACGTCGCGCGACTGACAGGGAAATTGGGCGCGGCCCAAAAAAGTATTTGAACAATCGCGGAGGGCTGATTGCAGAATTGGAATAAAAAAGTTAGGAATAGGTTTACGTTAGAGCGCCCCTGCTTCCCTATTTTTGATCGCGCCACATTGCCCGCTTCATCGCGAATAAATTATTAATAACAAAGCTGGAAACATAGAGTTGCCCCGCACAAAGCAGTACAGTGGTGCTTTGCAGGATGCGCCGAGTTTGGCGAAACTCGGTTTCTTCACGAACTCTGATGACGCCCCTAGATGAAATAACTAATGGTACCAAGACAGTGTTTGTCCGTCGGCTAGCCTCCAGTTCCATTGGTTTATCTAGATTCACTCTGGGTGGCTATCATCCCTTGGGTGTTGACTTACGCGTGGTTGACAAAATGGAGCGCACGTGGTCATACCGTCGATGCATGGTCGGCGCCTACTTTCACTTATTTTTCGTTCCACCGAGTACATAACGCGCATAAACCAGCTATAAAATAAATGGTTTCATCATCATCGTCATCAGCCTGGTTACGCCCACTGCAGGACAAAGGCCTCTACCATACTTCTCCTACTACCACAGTCATGTACTAATTGTGACCATGTCCCTGCAAACTTCTTAATCTCATACGCCCGCCCAACTTTCTGCCGCCGCCTGCTACGCTTCTCTTCCCTTGGAATCTAGTCCGTAACCCTTAATGACCATCGGTTATCTTCCCTCCTCATCACATGTCCTGCCCATGCCCATTTCCTTTTCTTGATTTCAACTAAGATGTCATTGACTCGCGTTTGTTCCCTCACCCAATCTGCTATTTTCTTATTCCTTAACGTTACACCCATCATTCTTCTTTCCAGAGCTCGTTGCGTTGTCCTCAATTTAAGTAGAACCCTTTTCGTAAGCCCCCAGGTTTCTCCCCGTACGTGAGTACTAGTAAGACACAGCTGTTATACACTTTTCTCTTGAGGGATAATGGCAACCAGCTGTTCATGATCTCAGAGTGCCTGCCAAACGCACCCCAGCCCATTCTTATTTTTCTGATTATTTCAGTCTCATGATCCGGATCCGCGGTCACTACCTATCCTAAGTCCAGTGCCTCGCTATCTATCGTAAACTGCTGTTCTCTTCCGAGACTGTTAAAAATTAGTTTTCTGCTGATTAACTTTAGTCCCACCCTTCTGCTTTGCTTCTCCAGGTCAGTGAGCATGCATTGCAGTTAGTCCCCTCAGTTACTAAGCAAGGCAATATCACCAGCGAATCGCAAGTTACTAAGGTATTCTCCATTATCTCTTATCCCCAATTCTTCCCAATGCAGGTCTGTGAATACCTCCTGTAAACACGCTGTGAAGAGCATTAGAGAGATCGTATCTCCTTGCCTGGAGCATTTCTTTATTGGGATTTTGTTGCTATCTTTATGGAGGACTACGGTGGCTGTGGAGGCGCTATAGATATCTTTCAGTATTTTTACATACGGCTCGTCTACACCATGATTCAGTAATGCCTCCATGGCTGCTGAGGTTTCGACTGAATCCAACACTTTCTCGTTATCAATGAAAGCTATATATAAGGGTTGGTTATATTCCGCACATTTCTCTATCACCTGATTGATAGTGTGAATATGGTCTATTGTTTAGTAGCCTTTACGGAATCCTGCCTGGTCCTTTGGTTGACAGAAGTCTAAGGTATTCCTGATTCTATTTGCAATTACCTTAGTAAATACTTTGTAGGCAACGGACAGTAGGCTGATCGGTCTATAATTTTTCAAGTCTTGGAGTCCCCTTTCTTATGGATTGGGATTAGGTTAGCGTTCTTCCAAGATTCCGGTACGCTCGAAGTCATGAGGCATTGCGTATACAGGGTGGCCAGTTTCTCTAGAACAATCTGCCCACCATCCTTCAACAAATCTGCTGTTACCTGATCCTCCTAAGCTTCCTGTCCTCTTTGCATAGCTGATAAGGCTTTGTTTACTTCTTCCGGCGTTACCTGTGGGATTTAAAATTCCTCTAGACTCTTGTCTCTTCCATTATAGTCGTGGGAACCATTGGTACTGTATAAATCTCTATAGAACTCCTTAGTCACTTCAACTATATCATCCACATTAGTAATCATATTTCCGGCTTTGTCTCCTAACGCATACATCTGATTCTTGCTTATTGCTAGTTTTTTTCTTCACTGCTTTTAGGCTTCCTCCGTTCCTGAGAGCACGTTCAATTCTATCCATATATACTTCCTTATGTCAGCTGTCTTACACTTGTTGATTAACTTGGAAAGTTCTGCTAGTTCTGTTCTAGCTGTAGCGTTAGAGGCTTTCATACATTGGCGTTTCTTGATCAGATGTTTCGTCTCGTGCGATAGCTTACTGGCATCCTGTCTAAAGGAGTTACCACCGACGGCTATTGCACACTCCTCAATGATGCCCATAAGATTGTCGTTCATATCTTCAACACTAACGTCCTCTCCCTCAGTAAAGCCGAATACCTGTTCTGTAGCTTGATCCGGAATTCCTCTATTTTCTCTCATACCGTTAACTCATTTATCGGCTTCTGACATACCACTTTCTTCCGTTCCCTCCTCAAGTCTAGGCTGATTCGAGTTCTCACAATCCTATAGTCACTGCAGTGCACCTTCCCGAGCACGTGCACATCTTGTATGATGCCAGGGTTAGCGCAGAGTATAAAGTCCATTTCATTTCTAGTCTGGCCATTCGGGCTCCTCCACGTCCACTTTCGGCTATCCCGCTTGCGGAAGAAGGTATTCATTATCCGCATAATATTCTGTTCTGCAAAATTTACTATTAACTCTCCCCTGCTATTCGTAGAGCCTGTGCCATATTCCCCCATTGACTTGTCTCCATCCTGCTTTTTGCCTACCTTGGCATTGAACTCGCCTATCAGTATACTGTACTTTGTTTTGACTTTACCGATCGCCGATTCCACGGCTTCATAGAAGCTTTTGACTTCCTGGTCATCATGACTGGATGTAGGGTCGTAGACCTGTACGACCTTCAATTTGTACCTCTTATTCAGTTTCACAACAAGACCTGCCACCCTCTCGTTAATGCTATAGAATTCCTCAATGTTACCAGCTATATCTTTAATAATCAGTAATCCGACTCCTAGTTCTCGTCTCTCCGCTAAGCCCCGGAAGCACAGGACGTGCCCGCTTTTTAGCACTGTATATGCTTCTTTCGTCTTCCTAACCTCACCGAGCCCTATTATATCCCATTTACTGCCCTCTAATACCTCCAATAGCACTGCTAGACTCGCCTCGCTAGATAACGTTCTAGCGTTAAACATTGCCAGGTTCAGATTCCAATGGCGGCCTGCCGGCACCACTGCACTATATTTCACTAAATGCATTTAGTGCAATATTATTAGTCACTTTATTGTAGTTAAGATTTTAAGGTTTACAAGGTTTTCACTCACATTTTTTTATTTATTAGCTAAGTGGTTTTTGTAGGGAAAGGAGGAAAAGCTGGCACTATCTTCTGCAACCCTTGCGGGAACACGACTCAGCGCCAGCAGGGGAAAGGATATGGGTGTGAAGGAGATAGAAGGAGGGAGAAAGGAAGAGAGTCGCCATGGCAGCAGCGGAGCAGCCCGGCCTGGAAGGCCCAGCAAAAGCGAAGTTGAGGCGGATCAGGAGGCCAGAGGTGATGAACAGCCGTTAGGCTATTCGTTTTTGAAGAAATTTCCTAGAGTCTCGCCGAGAGCCCCGACGAGTCAAAGTACTCGATGACACTTAGGAAGGCCGGTAGCTGATTACGACTGGGGAAGAGGGTGTCTTCCTGTCGTGAACATGGGAGCCCCAGGCGGAAGAACTCCTGCAGAAGTCGGCCCTGGTGCCGCAGGTGAGCAGGGCAGGTCAGCAGAAGGTGCTCGAGAGTCTCTGGGTCACCGCAGGAAGCACAGGCTGGCGAGGTGGCTTTCCCAAGGCGGTGCCGGCGGGCTGCCGTCCAGTAGCAACCAACCCGCAGTCGCAGAAGCAACGAGGTATCCCTTCGTGACAGGTCGTGCTGTGGAAGAGGCTGTGGAGGCCGTCCCAGGGATACCCGTTTATCCGGATGGCAGGCGATGATGTGCCGGCGCAGCCTGTCTTGCGAAGTCCACGGCCGGTACAGCAGGGCTGAGGGGGACGCTTGGGTGGTGGGCGCTCTTTGCGAGAGTGTCTGCCCCTTCATTGCCCGGGATCCCTACGTGCGCCGGTAGCCAGTGTAGGGATATTCAGCATCCTGCATCCTGAAGGGCCACCAGTCTTGAGGAGAGCAGTGCAACCCCAAGGCTAGCCTTGTCAGGGCTCTGCAGGCAAAGCAGCGCCACCTTGGAGTCGCAGAATATAGCTTCCGGAGTCGTTGGTAGCTCCTCTGCCAGTAGGTCCCTAGAAAGGTGCAGTCCTGCTAGCTCTGCTGCGGTAGAGCTTGCATGTCCCGGGAGACGGCACACCTTGCTCTTTTGTAGGGCCGGTGCTACGCAGGCTGCTGTGGATGAGCCCGTCTCCGGTATCACGGATCCATCGATGAAGATGTGAAGGTGGTCCCCAAGTCTCTCTTGGATGAGAAAGGCTGCCGTCTGCTGTAGGGCACATGTTAGGGAACGGTTCTTTGAGACAACTGGCAGCTCCGTCGAGATAGGGATTGGTGGTCGGTGTGGTGGGCGAGGCTGTATGGCGTTTGCAGGCGTGTCCCCTATGACTTCCTTATAGAGGCCACACAGCTGTCCTATGTGTGATGCTGGCCGGGAGCGTAGGCGGGTCAGGAGTGTTTGACCATCTGCGGCATGGTGTAGGCGATCAATGTATCGTAACCCCTGTTGCAGGAAGAGTAGTGACAGGGGCCAGGTACCTGCCTCAGCAAGAGTGGCGGCCACTTGTCAGGTTCGGGGAACGCCAAGACAGACCCGTATTGTTGACCGGTGCTGCAGCTCCAGTTTCCGCAGGCGGGGTGGGGGCAGCGCCGCAAAGGGGAGGGCATAGAGTAGCCGTGAAGTGGCTGCAGCTTCAAAGAGCTGCAGGGCCCACCTGGTGGTACAGCTCTGTCCACGAGCAAGGAGCTGTGAGATCGCCTTGTGGACCCGAAGCGTCTGGGCGCACAGGGCATTCGTAGCCGGCAGCTAGGTAAGCCGATGTTCAATGCGCAGCCCCAGGTACGTGACTGCCTTGCTCCATGGAATCTGGACGCCCTCCAAGCGTAGCCGGGCAGCTGAGCGGTTGGCTGCTGCTCTGGGATGCAGCAGAAAGTCCTCGGTCTTTCTGGCCGAGAAGGTAAGGTCGATGCTGCCCAAGTAGGCAGCCGCAGTGTCCAGGGCTCTCTGTAGGGCCGCACGTGTCTTGCGGATGTGTTACGGTGGTCCCCGCACACATAGGGCGATGTCGTCCGCGTACATTGAGGACTGCACGGGGAAGTGAGGGTCGATCGGCAGGGAAGCAGGCAACTGTGACAAGGCCAGGTTGAAAAGGAAAGGGCTCACCACTGACCCCTGTGGCATGCCTGCAGCGACTGGACGGGGGGTGCTCTTAGACCGACCCACATGTACCCTGGGGGTGCGATTGTGCAGTGTTAAGAACTGCCAGCTGCAGTGCAAGTTTGCCACGCAGTTACGCCTATGGCGGCAACATTCCGGGAGCGTCGCCGCCAACCTCTAGCCAAAGCGTGACTAAATCGACTTTGTGCCGGGGTACAAGACACGCATCCTCCACTCTCCGTCGCTTCATCTAGGATGCGTTCGATGAAGCAGGCTTTGTGCGCAACACGACAAAGCGGACCTGATCTCCTACGGGCGGAGGAGCTGCCGCGGGAACGCCGACGGACACTTCACGCACCGACCAAGACGCAAGACAACGTGCTGCCCGGAACGGCTCCGAGTTCTATGAAATTCGTGTGGTGTCGGTTTCGGACCGTAAACACCTGTGTGTATGCGTGTGTGCGTGTGTGTGTGTGTGTGTAAACCGTGCCACGGAGAGGCGGCTAGTTTGCGATGACTAAACGAACGTTCGCATCACCTTGTATCGCGAGAGGACCGAGTGTTTAAAAACCGCTGTTGTGCGGCTGCTCAGGACACTACTCTTAAGCAGTTATGTTGGACTGAGACTCTCTCTCAAGCAGTCATGTTAGACTGATGTATTTTTTCAAACAGTCATGTTAGACTGATACCAATACTGTAAATAAACCCATATTCCTCGTTCTCGATGAGAAGCAGTCCTTCCCTTCATCAACGTCCACAGCGTGGATAAGTTGGACGACGACATGGGCCAGCTACCTTCTAATTCATGCCATACTCCAATCTTGACAACGGATCACGAGCGATGGGATTGAGCCCCCAGTCCTACCAGCAGGAACGACGAGAGGAACTCCCGCAGGTTGCCACAGATGCCGAGGAGGTCCAGGCCGTGTTGGACAACTGCGTGATAGAGGCTGTGGAAGGCACCCTGTACGTCGATAAACAAAAGCATCACGAGGTCCCCGCCGACCTTACGCGTTATACAACGGGGAAACGCCCCTTCCACCTCCTCTTTCCTCTGGATTGGATTGGCACGGCTCGCTACGTGCTTGTGCTCGAATTTCCGTGTACAGATTAGTGTGCGCCTGGTTTTCACACTGGGCGTTCAAGAGATGGCTCGTCTCTCGCACTAAAGTAAAGCTGCGAGACGAAGTAAGCGTCGGCTAGCGGGGAAATGGTTTTCCGCGCGCTTACCGTGTGAGCACTCAGGAATGCCTGAAAACACGCATACAAGCAAAGGGTCGGAAAACTTCCGTGTATTTTCTTTCACTTTGTGATGCGCCTTCATGTCGGATAGCGCCGAGAGATGGCGTCTAACAAACGCAAGAAAGGGTCTTTGCAGCGCACGTGGCGGTTAATTGACTGTCACCACATGCATGTCAGGTGGGACTTCAGTAGCGGCACAGTTACCATGACCCCGCTGCTGACGAGGCGGCGCTTCACTTATTGACAATAACATCAATTTTGTGCGTGTGAACGTGCGTGATGGGGTCCACAAAGTTCACGCTGTGGTTGATTGTCTCCCAATGCAGATTGAGGCTCGCGCCGCTAGTATCCACTAAATCTTGGATACATTTGCATGCGGTCCATTTGTCACTGTGAATAAAGGTCCTCGGTGGAACATTGGCTGCAGTAATGGGGCCTAGCGTCGCCGCATCTCGTCGGTCCCCCTTGAAAATTTGCAGCGCCCCTGTGGTCGCGCTGAACATACCGAAGACCTATGATCCACGATTATGCAACACCGCTGTTATTTTGGCGGATCGGTGGAACGTTGTAGGCCATCATCAAGCGGCCTCGATTGTACTCTCGCTTGCCGCGAAGAAGGCACTCGTCAATTTGCACTTTTTTCCCGGGACCAACGGGTGGAGGTCGCGCGAGCCGCTGGTTCCTCACGACCACACGGGCGTAGTTCCTTCGTTCGGCGATGGCGGGCTCCGACAGAGGAAACAATTCGCCAGTCATCTCCTTCAGCAGCCACATATGTAAGCTTTTCCTCACACAGTGCGCGAGCCAGATCACTTGGCGCCTGGATAGGTGGACGTTCGGACGGCCGAGGCGGTCTGTGTCCGCGAAGTAACGTCGTTCGCCTCTCGACCGTGCTGTGCAGCGGTACCGCGTAGCTGCGACAGCTGCTTTCAGCGCCAGTTGCAGCGCAAGGCAGCCCGGCGTCCATTCTGTCTTCCTATATAATATGACCCCTTCGCCTTCGCAGAGTGGTTGGTCCTGGTTGAACCACGGGTCCCTGCAGCTGCCCCAGTACTCCAATGACGACGCCGCATATGGCCTGGCGCGAGGGCGCGGTGGACGCACAGCAGTTGAACCCGGAACGAGCCGAAGTGATTGCGCGAGCTCTTCCTCCGCGACCCAGTCAGACCAATCTGTGCTCGGAAAGCGTGATTTGCCCACCACGCTGTCTTCGCAGACGGGGGTCTTCGCCTAACTGGTCACACAGCTAGCGCACTAACGTAATGTAAAGTAATGACGCTGAAACTCTGCGTCGGTAATAAAGGTGAACGGGTCCACAAGGTCATATTGACTCTCGCTGCCGCTATATGCGATGACACCAGCTGCTGCTGCCGCCACCATGTTTCCGAGTTCTATTATGGGGGAGTTGCACAAATGTACGAGTTTGGCATGCGTTCGCCTGTCAGTCAAAACCACAGGTCGCGCCCTGTGCGAGTCATGTAACTGTTGTTGGGTGACGCTTGGGCCACGCCCAACTGACTTCTCGGCAACAGCGACGCGCTGCTGAGCTGAAAGGCATATTTTGACCGCCGAAATAAAACATGCACAACGCACTGTCATCGGTGATTTACTGAGTGCCACTATCGAAAACAAAGCGTCGACTGTCACTAGCCTATGCATATATCTTCTCAGGCTGTGATGGCCGTGCAACATGGTTTCATTGCCTGCATTGTGGCAACGTAACCCACAGCAAATGATTATCGACACGTCACTAGCGGCTTGCAAGGCACCGATGCGCCGTGGTGGACGACGCCGCTGAGGAGTACGTAGTGTACGCGAACGCAAACGCATCGCAGCTGTCATTTGAGGTGGCTGCTCTGTCATCGGTAATGTATCGGAGCCGCAGTGTCGCAAACACAGTCAGCGTCTAGAATCGCTCGCTTTTCCAGACCCAGTGCGATGGTATTTCTTGATCACATGCGCTGGGCACTAAACTGTTGCAACAACTTCCTCCGTTCGAAGCCTCATCCTATAAGTGCGCACGATCACCCTCACCTGCCGAAATGCCATTCCTGCGGTGTCATTACGATATCGATCTCCGATCGCGGTTAGTTCAAGCATAGGCAATAAGCAAACATCATGTGCAACACACTCAAATGCTGCGTACATGCGCATAGAGGCACCTTCACTGGGCAAGCAATGAATTGCGTCACTAAGTAGCACGCTCTTATTTGCAATGCATCGCTGATGCTTTGCGCACACATATATAGTGGTGCATTTTCACATTGCTACGTCACTACTGGCCCTAGAACGCGTACCATACCGCCATTTCTCAGCGACAGCCACTGCTCCCATCTCTATGAATAGAGTGTCGTTTTTAGTTGGTAAAGGGGCGGGCTTAATAGCCTCGGTGAAGCTCTCGAGTTGAACAGCCATGGCACAGCGCTGTAGTTCCGATTACTTTAATAAACGAAGAGTGGTCAGATCATTGTCATGACTGACATTATCGAGAATAGCACTGCAGCGCCCCTGGCGACTGCTCACCGTATGAACTCGCTCGTGCGTGCGGCCTTCTCGAATATGCCCGCTTATAAGCTTTAGCCTCTCTGTCACCACCCACAGAAAAAAAAGTGCCAGTTTAATAATTCCTTGAATCTGCGTAGAAATTTGTAGCATTCAACGCGAGAAACAGATAACTTAAGAAATGAAATGTTTGTTATTTAATTTGTTGCATTCTAGCGCATTCGAATTAGGGAAAGTCTAGGTGCAAGAATGCGCCGCCTGTGCCCTGTTCTCATTCAAAGGAGAATAGAAAGATAATGTCTGAAAGGGGACGCACGCCCTTGGCGCGCCCGAAAGAGGCGTGGCAGGCGGCTCACGGCAAATGCGTAGACAGACAGCCGGACAGTCACGGTATTGCCAAGTTGCAATAATGCGCTGATAACAATTCACGGCGCTGGCGGGTTTAATTTCGCAGCCTTCTGTGTGTGAAACGCGGAAGCAGTGTGCCGCGCAGGGTGCACTCATGCTACCATGAGCGGCATTTTCTCGCCATTTTTTTTTCGCCTGCTGTTTTTGCGCGTTCCATGCTATCTCTGTTCACTGACTGCCGTCTAGCAAACTCGAGTAAAACTCGTGCGAACGAGAAACTCGGCGCATCCTGCAAAACAACCATGGATATAAAGTGACATCCAGGGGCCGAGCCCGATAACGGTTCGGAATACAAACCGTTCGCTTCGCCGCTTACGTCTCTAAATGAGCCACTCCCAAGCCCAAGCAGGGGCTGGAAGAAGGGGAGGACGCGACCAATAGATGAGAGGGTGCCACCTCTGAAGTGCAGGTCATTATATGACGAGCTAATCGAGTAACTGCTGAATGTTTCGGCTTGCTAAATATAATATACAAATTAAATATTATGCGCCAAGTTCTGAAGTATAAATGTGTGGTGCCGGGAGTTTACGCAATGTAGAAGTAATTTATTGATGTCAATCTTTTTCATTCTCAGCCGACAGGCGATATCGCAAGCGTACATGAGTTGGCAGAGCGCAGCGCTAGGTCGTCTGCTACCAGGAGCTCGCGTGATGCACGCAACAGGAACGCACTGCCAGCACTTCTTAAGTAGAAAGCGCAACAAAACCATGAACTGGTTCTTCGGAACACCTTTACTAGCCGGCCATATAAATTTTCCTTCTTTTTTCGCCCTTCGTCATCGGCTCGCACATGACATACTCACCGCTGCTCTGTCGCTATCCCTGCGATCTGCACTAGGGCGGGTCGCGTGATAGAAGCAATGGAACTTGAATTCGAACATCACAATATACGGGCCCGGCATTGCCCGCGCGAAATAAAATCGAAGAGTGTGATGCTGACGGTGCACGCTGTGCCGTGAAATTGAGGAACAAAGTGCGGCACTCCCCAACTAGAGAAAGAAGGGCCGCCAAATAAGAGATCTCCATAATATCTTACCGTTCTGACTGTATAGTTTTATCAGCCGAACGAAGGAAGCGCTGAACCAGCCTAGGTTGAGCCCTTCTGATTGCTGAACGACGATCTGCGAGCTATTCCCGCTTGCGATAGCACTGCGTATTCGTTTTTACCATGCAAATATCTCCTTGGCATTGGATTTGAAGCGGGGATCACGGGAAAGCTGACCCGGCCCTTCTACCGGCCAACACAGTAATTGCGAGAGCAACTTCGTGGACAGTGTCGGCAGCCGAGATCTAGGCCATTTCGATTACTGCTTCGCGTCCCACCGACCTCTGGGAGCTGCAGACCGGTGGCAATGAACCGCAGCGCGCAATTCCTTCCTCAGCGTGGAATGACCACTGGTACGCTTGCACCCGAGTCTCCTCCATTTGATAGCGTAGCCTGCAAAAGGACTACTTATAAAGCTGGCAAGGGCGGTGCAACTCATTATCCGTCATTTCTTCGAACGCGTATCGCACTTCCAGCCGTGGTCGACACCGAAAGAGGAACGCCAAGCAGACGACGAAGGCAAGCAATAGCCTCCGAAGCAACCAACGCACGCGTGCGCGACGCCCGCGTGACTCCGGGGTCGCCAGACTGGCGCGCGCGGCCAGGGTCGCAAGCCAACAGCCAAGCCACAGCAACGGAACCGAAAGCGGACTAACCCCTCACCGGTTCCGCTATTAGCCAAAGACGGGTTCGCTTTGGAAATGATTCACAGATGCATGACATTATTAGAATTTGCGGTGCCACCCTGCTGTCTCTGACGGCCTCTGACGCAAGCAAAAGTTTGACCAGTCTGATGAGGCCAGGTGAGCCGGTTCGCTTCCGAACCGTTATAAGATTCGGTCCCAGCGCTCGTCGAATGGGTGCAGCAGTTGACCTGCCGAGGGGAGGCTGAGCGCCTGTTTAAAAAATACATTGTAGAGGGGGATGCCTTGTCCCCCCCCCCCAAATTTAAACATGCCAGCCTATGTAGATATAGTGACTGTGAACAACGTATATGCTGGCTAATTCTGCATATGCATACGGGGAATATGCCTACGAATGTATCCTATCTCTTTTACAAAACGATATCCGAAAAGCAGCATGTTGCTGTGAAGCTCCCGCACCTGGAGCCTATTCAGCGGCACAAGAAATCTCACAGGAACGTTGATAAAAACATGCACCTGCTCTACAATACACCGCTATGCACCTTATTGATGAGTACGCGGGCTTAGTGATGCAAGCATATAAAGACCTTTTTCATTGTTTTTACGTGGGCTAGATTGCAGAACGTGAGCGTGTGATATGTCCGGTGAGCATTCGCACTCGACAAAATCAACGTGCTCGCAGGATAACTCGAGTTTTCCGAGAAGCTTTATTACCTACACCTCGTGTGTAGCTGCAATGCACACCATGGCTATCACGAGTGACCCGAGCCAGCAGAAACGAGGTGCCAACTATCACATTTGTGCATCCGTGTAAGAGAAATGCAAATACAAAGAAAAATACAAAGAAAATACAAAGAAATACAGAGCGTCCAATCGCACGCTCTTTGGAAAGGCGACAAACTGATGTTACAATGTCCCCACGGTATTATCGATTATTGTGCTGTATGTTGAAAGTGGCGAATAATTATGATATGAAAATGGTTTAATATTGTATTTCCGTTTATTTTTCATAAAAGATATCTTTGCAAGAAACTGTTAAAATGTTGCCCATTTATCAAGTCTGCTTCAATGGGGCGCAACAAAGTTATGGTAAGGTTACATCGGCGTGCCATTTGAAAATATATATACTTTTCTCCGACAGAATGAAGAACGCAGGGATTTTCACTCTGCGAAATTGAAAACAAAAAGGAAACGAGCGCACTCATGGTACTAACTGGCCCATTTCACTTGCTCGATGTGACTCAGGGGCTGCGCCATTCTGCTGCGGTGTGCAAGTTGGACTCACGGTATGGACGGCCTCGTTCCTAAATCCCCCCGAACCCGGCTGGGATGAACAAAGGCACTCACCGGGGCGAGCAGCCGCACCAGCAGCAGCGTCGGCTTCATCGCGGCTTCTGACTGCCCTCCTGGCCAGGACCGGTCGGCCGCGAAACTGGTTCGATGCCGCGGCCAACGAGGCTGCACCCCGTCGTGCGTGCGCGGAGGGCAACGCGCCTGTCAGTCTCTTGTGGCCTTCTGTCGCCACACGTGGAGGAAATCAAGCAGCGAGCGCAGCGTGATTCAAGACGATATCGTCTCGTCGGAGCGCGTGGTAAATTTGAGTGCGCCCTTTGTGCAGAGCACCCGAACTCATCGATTAAAAATTGCCGGGAGCCAAATACTGTCGGCCGATACGTATTGCCGCGAGGGAACCAGAAGGCTTCATGGCGCCACTCGGCTGTGGCCGGAAACCAAGGGGCGCCTGGCGGGTAGACAAAGTTGCAAGCTTACGGATCAAGATAGAGCAACTACCATTAACGACACCTGGAAGCAGCAGCAGGAAGCAAGCTTCTTTTTCGATAGATGGCTACAGCATGCAGCCTACAGAAAAAGCTGACCAAGAGGTGGCGAATGCAACGTACACTTCGCAAACCACCACCGACTCTTCGAGACAGCTCAGAAGTTGTCGGGTTTCTTGAGCGTGGAGTCTTGGGCGTGGTTATATACCGGAAGTTATCGTTAAAAGTTTTTACAATTTGCCCATGACACGTAAAACAATTGTACTTCGTGTCCTAGAGTACTTTCAAAGGCAAACATTATTTGCAAACGCAAAGCAAAGTGCATATTTGAATAATTAAACATTTTTCGATATCTAACGTTTAATATAATTACGTATTGCGACATGTTATTTACAAATTCTACCCGGAGTCTTCAAGTGTGAAATCCACTTGGATTGAATTTTGAAACAAGCGCAAGTTTTCAGATAAGCTAAATCTCACTTGCCGTAAAAATGCACCGTTGTTGCAGTACTTCTTTAACAAAACGCCGTTTTATCCATTGAACCCCAAAATAACTGCAACACCAGTGTATTTTGTTGCAAACTTAATGAACGCATATCTGTAAACTGGTTTCATCCTCAGAATTCGTTCCAAGTGAATATACCTTGTCAAATCACTGGCTTCAATTTGTGTATTGCAATACACGCGATAAAGTTATACCTTGAGAACTTAACTACTGAAACTTTGTTAAATATTCAATTATCAGCGTTCATCTCTAGCGTAAGTAATGCAATAAATGCTCTGAGTATTGCCGCTGAACAAGTATCATCATCATCAGCCTATTTTATGTCCACTGCCGGACAAAGCCCTCTCCCTGCGATCTCCAATTACTTCTGTCCTGCGCCAACCGATTCCAACTACTGCATTTCTATATAGATATGTTGAATTTTAATAAGACGTAATTGTATGTTGTAATAAGCATATTTGTGCGAAATCTTCGCGTGATATTTAACAATACTGGTAACATTATAGTACAACACCAAGCAAATACAGTATATGAGCAAATAAACGTGTGGAAAAACAGAATTTTGACGTTTTTCCTGAGAACCAGGTTTTACACATGCACATGACCGCTCTTTAAGTATTTCATGCACTAGTGCTACAGTATTGGTGCTCTGTTGCTGAACGCGGGTTTGCCCTCGCACTGATATATATAGCGGTGCAGCAGTTGCTAGAGGTACAGCATCCGCTTCGCGTGCAAGAGGACCGTGGTTCGTATCCCGGTGAGGCACAAATTTCCACCGGATTAAAAAAAAAAATCCGCGTGTTGATCAAATTCTATAAACAGGCCTGGAGTGTGGCCTGATCCCAGTGACCAGAACCGGTAACGCACTCCCTCACCAGAGCAGGACTGGCCACCCTATTGCAGTAGTTGGCCGCAACCTCCTATATGAATACAACAGTCAAACCCCGGCCTTCAGTCCCCAGCAGCTGCGAAGCAACTGACCACGGCGGTGGTAAGACCTGTGACGCAGCAGAGGGTGCTAATAATCTCTGGGTCCGTACAGGCCGCCACTATAATCTGAACCTGGCAACGCTTACCGCTAGAACCTTATCTAGTGAGGCGAGTATAGCAGTGGTCTTGGAGGAATTAGTGGGGTAGGAAATTAGATATAATAGGGCTCAGTGAGGTGAGCAGAAAGAAAGCAGCATATACAGCCCTAAATAGTGGGCACGTCCTGTGCTACCAAGGCTTAGCGGAGAGGCGAGAACAGGAGTCGGATTCCTGATTAATCAGGATATAGATGGTAACATACGGGAACTCTATAGCGTTAACGAGAACGTGGCAGGTCTTGATTTGAAACTTAATAAGAGGTACAAACTGAAGGTCGTACAGGTCTACGGCCCTACATCCTGTCATGATGACCAGGAACACGAAAGCTTCCATGAAGACGTGGAATCGGCGATGGGTTATGTCAAAACAAAATACACTACACTGATGGCCGACTTCAATGCCAGGGTAGGCAAGAAACAGGCTGGAGGCAAGACAGTGGGAGAATGTGGCATAAGTTCTAAGAATGGCAGGGGAGATTAGTAGAGATTGCAGAACGGAATAATATGCAGCTATTGAATATCTTCTTCCGCAAGTCGACGTGGAGGAGCCCGAATGGCGGGACTAGAATTGAAATAGACCTCATAGTCTGCGCTAACCTCGTCAACATACAAGAAGTGGACGATACGATCTCTCCAATGCTATTCACAGCGTGTTTACAGGAGGTATTGAAAGACCTGTATTGGGAAGAAATGGGGATAAGAGTTAATGGAGAATACCTTAGTAACTTGCGATTCGCTGATGATATTGCCTTGCTTAGTAACTCAGGGGACCAACTGCAATACATGATCACTTACCTGGAGAGGCAAAGCAGAAGGGTGGGTCTAAAAATTAATCTGCAGAAAACTAATGTTTAACAGTCTCGGAAGAGAACTACAGTTTATGATTGGTAGCGAGGCACTGGAAGTGGTAAGGGAACACATTTACTTAGGACAGGTAGTGACCGCGGATCCGGGTGATGAGATTGAAATAATCAGAAGACTAAGAATAAGCTGGGGTGCGTTTGGCAGGCATTCTCAGACCATGAACAGCAAGTTGCCATTATTCATCAAGAGAATAGTGTATAACAGCTGTGTCTTACCAGTAATCACGTACGGGGCAGAAACCTGGAGGCTTACGAAAAGGGTCCTACATTAATTGACGACGACGCAACGAGCTATGGAAAGAAGAATGATGGGTGTAACGTTAAGGGATAAGAAAGGAGCAAATTGGTTGCGGGAACCCACCCGGGTTAATGGCATCTTAGTTGAAATCACGAAAAAGATATTGGCATGGGGCAGGATATGTAATGTGGAGGGAGGATAACCTATGGTCATTAAGGGTTACGGACTGGATTCCAAGAAAAGAGAAGCGTAGCAGGGGGCGGCAGAAAGTTAGGTGGACGGATGAGATGAAGAAGTTAGCAGGGACAACATGGCCACAATTAGCACATGACCGGCGTAGTAAGAAGTACGGGAGAGGCGTTTGCCTTGCAGTGGACGTGGCCAGGTATATATATATATATATATATATATATATATATATATATATATATATAATATGTGTGTGTGTGTGTGTGTGTGTGTGTGCGTGTGTTGTGTGTGTAAGAAAGAAGCGTTTCTGTGGCTGGGCAAACAAACACAGTCAAGCAGGCGCCCATATGAAACAGGGACCCCTTCCGAAATACCCATAAATTGCTTCACACGCGCTTCTACTGGACTGCGTATATATATCTATATATATATATATATATATATATATATATATATATATATATATATATATATATATATATATATATATATATAGATATATATATATATATATATATATATATATATATATGTGTGTGTTTGTGTGTGTGTGTGTGTGTTTGTGTGTGTGTGTGTGTGTGTGTGTGTGTGTGTGTAAAGCGAGCAAACGATGGTACCCGAGACAACCATTGAGAAACACTTGTCGTGCCACCTGCCGCGGTCAGCGAAACCGGTACACTGCGGGGAATTCAAGCATGTTTTCAGGCACTTGAGATGTAAGGTTCAAGAAAAAGTTGGCGCGAGTGGACGGTCTTCAGGAGTGGAAGAAGAGAGAATAAACAGTAATAGCGACCGTACGACTATTAGTTCTTGGTGTCTTTACAAAGTTGGTACAGTCTACTTCGTGATACTGTGTTAATTGCCTGATTAACCACTCCGAGTTTCCAAGGACAATGTGTGTCAACGACACGGCCACCGATATGTATGGTGTCCAGATAATGAGTGCTGCATACTGCGTCTACAGTGTAAAGTCGGCCTGTTAGCGTGAAGTTTGAGTGTTTTTTCCTAAAACATGCGTACTTGCTTTCGGCGGCCAAGCGACGATGAATACTCACAAGATAAATAGCAGCGCCCCGAATATGAAGAGGCCTTCGCGCATTTTAATAGGGAGCATCGCGGGGCGAAAGTGCAGGGAAATGGGCTCACGATTGCAGAAGGAGATTGCTAAGACAAATATGTTTCCAGAACAAAAAGCATTTTGCGAGATGTTCTTTATTTGCGAGAAAAACAACAGCCAGCGGCAACAACAGCTGTTGGAACTCATAAGGCAAACAGGTCTCCAACGGTCTCTGAGGACGTGACTGGAATTTATTAAACCGGATATCTTGATATATTGTATGTTTCCTGAGAAGGCCTTCGCCTTGCCAGGAAACATATCTGTTTCCTCTTTCCACGCCTCGTGGACATACCTAGTAATTTGTATTTATGTTACAAATAAACACTGATTGAGTGATTGATTGATTGACTGATTGATTGATGGAGTCATTGACAAAGAGTGCTCAGGCTTGGCTTGATTTCTGTGAATACACATACGACCATAATTTTTGGCAGGATGAGGTCGACAAGGTTATGAAAATGCGGTTGTACCTCGGAGGTGTCGCAAGGACTTGGTATGACATCTGAGTGAGCGAAAAGGCAAGAAATACGTGGGCGGATTGGAGGAAAGACTTTTTGTCGACATTTTCGACATTGTCGACAATAGCTTTCAAGTACGCTTCTGGCCCTGTTCATAACAACGTTTTTGAAAGTGTGGCTATTGAATGCAGCAGATCTTGCACTGGGCCTCATCGATTTCCGGAGTTCGGGCTGCCAGCGGGCTGGCAAATGGCAGCCAGCTACTTCCGTTCCTATAAGATGTCACGTGGGCTGGAATTGCAAGACGTTTGCAAAATCGAACGCCGGGACAGCTGGCCAAATGTAAACATGCCACAAGCATGGCAGCGCCCGGCGAGGCCGGCATGCGCTCGGCGTAGTCGGCCCATTTAGGCGTTGCCAGCTTGAAAATATATAGTTGCATTCAGGGATACGATCACTTTCGCCAGATTTCGCGCGACTCTCCACAGCTGCTCAGCGTAACAAATTTGTTTATTTATTGTCATACTCTCATCGACGTCCTCCGACGCGTCCGATGCCAAGACGCGAGATGGCGCGTACGTGATTGTATCTCCGAAAGCGATCGCTCGAGGATCTCGGCGATCACGTCACCCACCGGTGACATTGATGAGTTTGCGTTGTGTCACCACTTGACAAAACATGAACAAGCAGGATATCGGGTACGTCTTATACGCATAAAATTTCGTGCCGACCTGCTTGGGCTTCAATTTCAGGAAGTTTGTTTCGGCTGATGGTGCTTCTCATTTTGACCCTTAGGGCCTGGGGATGCAGCTGGTGCATGAAAATGCATGCCGCCTGTGACCAGCGAAAAGATTAACACGAAAAACAATATTCGTCGCGATCATGAGAGCAATAAGCTAATGTACGTGTGCCTGTTACTTAACTAGTGGATTCTTAGCGTCAGCTGCCTGCAGTTCGAACACATATAACGATTTCGAGCAGCCACCTAAGCATACGACAGAGAGATGGAGAGAACACGGGCTAGCTGCCACGCCTTCGCTAACTGCAAAAACGGATATCGCCGCATACATACGTGAGATATGTGAAAAGGAACACCACCAGAGAAAGACGAACCCAAAATGCACCTCAATGTATGTGAAGGAGCGTCTACAACTTGTGCGGAACTCGATGCGCTGATCACCACCGGGAAGAAGCCTTCATGGGACACGCACACATACACACACAAAAACTTCAGACGGTTCACCGGTGCTCGTATCGCACCGCCTATGCGGAATGCGGAACAGTGCGTTAGCACCTAAAAAGATAACGCAAGAAGTAAGGAAATTCGAAGATGACCATAGACGGTTGGCTGAGCGAGGTAAATATTAGTCCCCAAGCGCCCACGCTCCAATCTGTGAAGTCCCCGCAAAGATAACAGCCAGCGTCCATCGCTTCTTTTAGTCATCTGCTAGCCAGAAAACTTCCAGAGAGCAGCCAGATCAGAATTCTCCTGACAGGTTCTGGCAGCCCGCGGGTAGCCAGAACCGTCCAGCCCGAGCAAAACGAACGCCCGGCGCAAATGCGTGGCGCGGTGGGCGGAGCAAACCGAGAAAAACGAAGACGCTTTGGCTGGCTCTGGCAGCCCGCGGGTAGCCAGAAGTGTAAAATCGAAGAGGCCCACTGTCAGACTCATCGCTGGTGCCCCTCATCATACTGGGACTTCCTAAGCGGATACAGCATCAACTTCAACTTCGGGCACCACAAACACTAGAAGACCTACTGCCAATTACGATGCCATTAGTCCAGGAGTGACAACATGCGGCGACAGAAGTTATTGTCAATGAAATATCACTAGTACCGGGGTTCCGGGGTTCCGGGGTGACAGTTTTTGGAATGCCGGCGGCAAATCTAGTTCATTTGTGGCAGACTTTTCTAAAGAGAAGAAAAACAATATAGTGAAAATGATGCTTGACGACCACTCACCACCTGCACAGAAAGCAATTTTTCTTAGTGATCACGCCAAGCTGATATATGTTCCTGCACAAGTCAGTGGAAAGGGCGTGAAAGCACTCATGGACAGCGGAGCGTCAATCACTGTGGTCAACAATAACGAGATCCCAGAGCTAAATATAACCACAGATTATCCGGTCATCGTCTACGGGTACGATGGAAACAAACAAGCGCACAATGAATGGGCGGATGCGCTCATTACGTGTCGGGCAAGAGCCCTGCCGTAAAAACCCTAGTTTTTAGCGGCGTGAAGTAACAGATGCTTTTGACCCGTTCGGTAATGCAACTCCGTTTGAACCTCTACTTTGGTTGGCCAACTCACAAGGCAAGACGATCGCCGGTTGCCTTCCTTCACAGTCCTGGATGAAAATGCTCGCAAGCCTACTGCAGCAGAAGACGCCACTCGGATATACCCAGAGCTACTCTGTGTCCAAGGCTACCCAAGCGCGACGTCAAAGTTTCAAGTCCAATTCGAACTACGCGATACGACAGCAGTGAAGCGGAAGGCCTACAATGGTGTCGAGAGACAAGAAGCTTTGGCTGAAAGGAGAGCTGCAGAAAAATCGTGACCCTGGTGTCATACGCCCCTCAACATCTTTGGCTTCTCCGATCACGATTGCGCCTAAAGAGGATGGAATATTTCGTCTCTGCACCGACTACAGGCAGGCAAACAAACAGACCGACCTTTCCCCGTTTCCTCCGCCACATATAGACAAAATAATCAATGAGATGGCAGGCTGCTAAGTTTTTTATCATCTCGACCTTTCCAAAGGCTTTTGGCAAGTGCCTCTGCGAGAAGAGACGAAGTGCTCAGCATTCATCACACCGTTTGATGTTCATGAATACAACAGCCTCCCATTTGGATGGAAAAATTTTCCTTTTCCAGCCTGGTTCCAAAGATAATGAACGTTCTTTTGAAGCCACACTTGGGAATCTTCTGCAACGTTTACATTGACAATATCCTAGTGTACTCACGGTCAGAAGAGGAACACTCCGAAGATCTGACGAAAGTTTTGCAAGCGCTTAGTGACGCGGACTTCAATATTAATGAGAAGAAAAGCAAGTTCTTTAAGTGAAAGGTAGTTTTCCTTGGTAGAGAGTTCGACGCAGCTATCAAGAGCACCAAACAGGAGTATGTCCAAAGGATCACGAAGCTTACAAAGCCGCACGACCTTCACTCCCTCAGAGTCTTCCTTGGACTCGCAGGTCACTTCAGGAGCTTCATTAAAGATATCGCCAAGATAACCAAGTGCTTGACGCAGCTCACAAAGAAAGATGTACTTTTTGTCTGGACCGTAGAATGCGAAAAGACTTAGCAAGAACTAACAGAACGTATATCGTCAGACCTTGTTCTTACCATACCGCCCTATAATTTAGCTTTTGAGAGGAACACAGACGCCTCAAATTATGGTACAGTGGCAGTTCTATACCAAAGAGATCTGACATGTTGTCCCACTCAGCAGCTGCGAGTTACAGGGTACTACTCCTATGCATTCAACACTACCCTGCTGAATTATTCGACAACTGAGAAAGAACCACTAGTCATTTTAATGGCTGTGCATTACTTCCGTTGCTACATCGATGGAAGGGAGCTCAAATTGTACAGTGATCACCAAGCACTAACCCATCTTTTATCTATGTGAGAGCCCGGAGGGAAGCCGGCCAGTTGGGTCAATGAACTTCAGCAATACGACTTTGAGGCCTTTCACCATACAGGTAGTCATCTTACAGATGGAGATGCCCTATTTCGATTGGCAGTTGAGGTTCCACATGGAATGGTCAGCTTCACGAAATTATGCGAAGGGTATGGGCCCCTGCACTTCGAAGGTGGAAGTTTCACTGTACCAGAGACGCTGATACCAAAAGTACCTCACCTATATCATGACAGCCCTGAATCTGGTGGTCATGACTGCTTTTGGCAGACGTGCAATCAACTTCTACAGAGGTTCACAATAGGAAAAAGGACATCGAAGACTACGTCAATACGTGTCACTTGTGCCAAGTAGACAGGGCCACCTACCGGCCGCAACCCAACGAACTAGTTTTGCGAAATGATTCCGATAAAGCCTTTGAATTTATGCACGTACAGCTTGCAGAACTGAAGAAAAGAGTCCTATAGTTTGCAAGACACAATCTTTTCTGGGTGCTATAGATCAGTGCACTAGAATGGTAGCAGCGCGCCTTGGAGGAGAAGACGCTAACCGCATTATGGCCCTTCTTGTTCGCAGGATGTTTTCACAGCTGAAAGTTGTGATATCAGACAATGGACCCGCATTCCTAAGAAAGAAACTTCAGCAGTGGGCAGATATCCTAAGTGTCACGCTACTACGTTGCACTCCATATCATCCGCAGGCAAATGGAATTGCTGAGTGAGGGATCCGTTACCTTAAGCGGTTCATCTCCATGTGCCCAATGTTTAGAGTAGGGTAGAAATGTTGTCTTGAAGCCGCCGTGGCTAACCACAGCAGGACGCACACTACTAGCCATGGTTGAAGCTCTCATTTTGTTGCTCATGGCAAAGTACCCACGCTGCCAGCTGACAAAGAACTTGGAATTGAAGACAACATGCACCTGTCTGAGTGCCGTAAAAGCAACGAGGAGCAAACTAGAGCTCGAAAAGCGCTGAAGTTGCAATATGCCAAGCGAGACTAAGGCCACCGGGTTGATGCTTCACTGAACGGCCTTGTGCCTGTACGGAAGGGGCTGCCCGGCAGTGAAACAAGAACACTTGGCCCTTTCGAAGTCGTGCAAACATCGACACAACAGGGTGTGCTGAAGACTATCGGCTACCTCAAGACCGCACAGCTATATTTCGCGACCATGAGCAATGCTCAGCGGTATCACCCAGGGAGGGGTGAACAAGGAAAATGGAGGATGTGTAAGGCTGAAGAGAAAGGTGACGCGAGTGGACGGTCTTGAGGAGTCTAAGCAGAAGAAGAGAGAATAAACAGTAATGGCGACCGTATGACAAGTTGTTCTTATTTTCGTTACGTGAGATATACAAAACTGGTTTATACTGACTCTATTCACATGCCTCGCGCTGACTTTTTAGTGAGAAACACCCCCTCCCCCCCTCCTGAAAGCAATTTGTGGCGCAAAAGGAAAAGAGAAAAGTGATGAGAAGGTCTGCAGCATCACGCAAACAATAAGGGGGAAAATAATCTAGCGACAGCAGTTGGAAAGTTAGCATACAGATTTTCATCGAGTAAAAAAGGTCGTAGTTTGCGTCTATTTATTTCTTCTACATTGGCACTTATCTTCGTTTTCGCGTGTTTCCGTTTGTACTCCCGTAGCTCACGAGCATGTATTCGCAACTGCAGAAATGCAAGTAGTGCAAGTGCGGCGGCAAAAGGGTCAATAGCTTTCCCACGCGAAGTGTACAAACAGTGTGTAACTGATTCGCATTCGCTGTAGCTTAAAGGACTCATCGTATAAACGCTTTCCAAGCATAGAACAGGGCCACTTCCAATTTCGCCTTCCATGGTCAGAATCATATTATTCTGGCGGCCCGTCTCGCCGTTCTGAGGATTTCCGCTTTGAGCGAAATTCTCTGCCAATGCACCCTCCTCACACCTGACGCCTTAGCCTTGGGCGGCGCTTCAGTATCAGTTCCGTCTCGCTCGGAAAGACTTCTCGATGCCTGAGGGAGGCAGATGAGACCATGAACTGTTTGGTGCAACGTTACTGTGCTTTGGTGCACCTCCGTCCATACGCGACTAGTGAATTACCTGCAAGCGCTGAAAGTATTTCTTTTTCTCATTTTCTGTTGTTTTTCACACTGTTATTAGTGCTGTTAAAATTAGGCGTAAATATATCGTGCATCTAGACACGTTCATGGCTGCATGCGTACGGGAGACTCCGAAACCGCGATGTTAGAATCACTGAGAAATACTATGTGGTGCCAACTGACGCGACCAGCAAAACCCGTATACAGCGGATAATTCAAGCATTATGAAACATCGTTCCAGCGAACAATTGAACACGGACGAGAAGAGACGGACAACACGAACGCCGGACTTCAACTAAATTTTATTCACGGGAAACAGGGCTTTGAGTACACAGGGGGAGGGGGGAGAGAGGGGGTGCACTGTTAGTGCACTGGACCACCCAAGAAAAGAACTCCAGAAAAAAGAACGTGATTATCTCAGGGCAAACATGTATGTCGATTCAGCTAGGTAAGGCGGGACATGAGCAAGAATATACTTGAGTGATGGGAAAAGATTTTTTCTCCTTTTCAGTTTTATTTTTATTTTCAGGTTTTCTTTTGGTTTCGGAGCATCTGATGGTTGTCGCCTGTACCATAGAAAAAAAATTTGGGGGCTGGTCCGGTGCACTAACATCGTCCCCCTCTCTCCCCGTCCCCCTCCCCCTGTGTACATAAAGCCCTGTTTTCCGTGAATAAAATTTAGTTGAAGTCCGGCGTTCGTGTTGTCCTTTTCTTCTCATCCGTGTTCAATTGTGCGCAGGAACGATGTTTCATAATGCCAAACACGACCAACTAGCCCAGCTGCCCATACTTAGCGATAATTAAAGCATGTTTTCAGGCACGTAGGATCGTCTGGGCTGGAATTCTCCCAGATAAAGTGGCCTGACTTCCCGCAGGGTTATCTGAGTGAACTCGCTTGGATGCTCGGTTGCCATGTTCAGAAGTTCGAATCCTCGCGCTTTTTTTTCTGAAGATGGGAAACTCGAATTCACCTCCCCAGTACACCACACCTCCGGGCTTGGAGTGTCAAAAACCGCCAAAAACGCCGAAAGCAAGTGGGGCTACAATAATCCAGGTACAACCGAATTAGGAAGACCCACTAAGCTTCTGCCAGACACTCCTTCACCAGAATAAGAATTGGCCTCCCTGGTGCAGTATTCGACCACTCCCTCCTAAATCATTCATTTGATTCCCCAATGGTCCTCAGTCCTTAGCAGCTGCGGAGCACCTGACCAAGGCGGCGGTCAGACCTGTCACACAGCAGAGGGTGCTCGGAATCTCTGGAACCGGACAGGCCGCCAATGGAAACTGACCCTTGCAACGTTTAACACCCGAACCCTCTCGAGCGAAGCTAACCTAGCAGGACTCTTAGAGAATCTATCAGGCATTGTTTGGGATATCATTGGCCTTAGTGGGGTTAGAACTGGTGAGGCTTATACAGTGCTGACAAATGGCCACTTCCTCTGCTATAGAGGACTACCAGATAAGAAGCAGTTCGCAGTAGGATTCCTAATCCATAAGGACGTAGCACGCAACACTGACAAATTCTACAGCATTAATGACAGGGTAGCAGCAGTCGTAGTAAAGCGGTGTATGACGTATAGAATAAAGGGAGTACAAACTTACGCTGGAACGTCCAGTCACGATGATGAAGAAATACAACAGTTTTGTGAAGATGTTGAATGAACGATACGAGAAATGCACTCAGTATACTGTAGTCATTGGCGACTTCAACGAAAAAGTGGAGAAAAAACAGGCTGGTGAACAAGCAATTGGCCACTACGCCATCGATTCTAGGAACACTCGAGGAAAAATGCTAGAATCCGCGGAAAAGATTAAGCTGCGAATAATGAACACCTTCTTCAGGAAGCATTGGAACAAAAAGTGGGCCTGGAAAAGCCCTAATGGTGATTAGTAATTAAATTGATTTCACAGTTTCTGCCGATACCAGCATAGCGCAGGATGTAGAAGTGTTAGGGTAAAGTGCAGTAATCATAGGTTATTGAAGGCTAGGATCCACCACACTTTGAAGAAAGAGTAAAAGTGGTCAAGAAGAATAGGTCAACCTAGAGGCAGTAAGGGTAAAAGGAGACCAATTCAGGTTGTCATTTGCAAAACATATGCAGGCTTGGAACAGACAGATGAAGATGACATAGAGGCAATGAATGAAACAGCAACTAGGCTGACTTCAGAAGTAGCAATTGAAGTGGGAGGTAAGACACCAAAGCAACCAGTAGGTAAGCTATCGCAATGAACAAAGGACCTAATAAAGAAATGACAAAGAATGAGAGTGTCCAGCTCAAGACATAAGATTCAGTTCGCGGAACTGTCAAAACTGATCAACAAGGCGAAAATAAAGAATATTCGAAGTTTTAGCGTGATAAATACTAGAAGCAGTAAAAAATGAACACAGCCGGAAAACAGTGAGGGTTCATCGGACCATCAACGTCCTATATATGTCCAGAAGAGATCTGAAACGGGACATTCGAACGTCCCTAGGACATATCTAAGAAGCCTGTGGATAATTTTTGGATGTCCAAGGGATCTTCCCACGCACGCGAATTGGCGTTCACAGAAACGTCCCGCGAACGTCATAATGGGATATTCGGACGCCCAGGAGATGTTTAAATACGAAATATTTTTATCCCATAATACCGAGTACGTCATAGGGATATTTTTGTGAGGATGTGGGACGCTTCTGGGACATTTTGTGTTATCAATCATACAAAGAACGTCTGTGGGGCATTTGGTTGTGGGTTTAGGATATCCACAGGACATCCATATAATTATAAATTACCATAATTGGGAAGTTCATCAGAATGTGCCCTAGCACTGCAGAAAGCCTGCCGCATTTGACATACCCTTATCAAAGTAAGCTTGGCCTGGTTTTGTGTTCGCTTATAGGGCAATGACGAAAAGAAACTGTGTGGCTCTTGAAGATCCATCCCAGCGATCCAATATGCCGACTAAACATTTTTGTGACGCAAAACCAGAACTATCAGGAGACAGGCCAGGAATACAGCCCACCGCATTTCAAAGCACGTTAAAAGAAAGCTGCAGTGCAGCTAAGCATCGTGCACATAATTTCCAGCTACGCTAAGCTAACACATTACATAGAACTTGATAAAAATGCATCAATTCAAAACATATAGACATTCAAACTATACTTTTTGTCCTGACAGGAACGAAGTGGCAGAACTGAGTTCTGGAGGCTGCTGAATCATTTGACCATCTCATCAAAAATACAGCATTTATTTCAATAAAATGGTTGCAGGAAATCGAGAGTTCAACTCTCAAATGTACTCAGCAGTTTTCAGTAAAGCCCATCAATGCAAGCAAAAAAACTCAATACTTTCGTCATACATGCTCAGCCATTAGGAGTTCTTTATAACTAACCATAGTTAGTAAAAGTGCACACAAAATAAACTACTTACAAATGCACTCTGGGTAGCAAGAAAACATAAGAATACGCAGTGGGGCCACTACGGAAGTTATCACGAGGCTTGCTGTGGGTTCATTTCCGTGGTCGCAGGCACATCGATGCAAAATGTGCTTAACAGTTCAGATATGTTAGCCACTTCGAGCTGCCAGAAGCTTTCCTAGGCCATATTCAGTAGTTACACACACTAACACGAGTTATGCTAAAAATTTCACGACTACATTAGGCATTAACGAAATTACCTCAGACTAGTTCAGTGGTCACGTATAGACACAAACAGCTGTTGTATGATCATCTATTTATAGAGCAAATGTGCTACAAATTCATAACAAGTTCTGGTAAAGGTCACCAGAGCAAACACTGACATTTTCGTGTAGTGACGAGACCAACTATGTTGAGCTAATAAGTTGCAGATGCACCTCGGCCAGTAAACGAACTTCAAAAGCCTTCTGCCAGGGTGGTGGGTACAAAGGAACTTAATAGGAGGGCTACTGCGGGCTGGCTCACTCCAACAGTCGCAGGCGCACAAATGCAATATTTGCTGAACGTTCACAGGTGTCTTAGCTGTCAAGGAAGCTACTTCAGACTTTCTGCAGGCCTGCTTCAGTGGTCGCACACAGTAAAAGTACTTAATATTTGTTAGATAGACTGGGCATTATAAAAATTACTAAAGGATCACTTAAGAAATTGGAAGTACGAACATTACTGGAGAGTTCACACATACAAAAGCAGTTACAAGACACTTGCTTCGACCCAAAACCAAACTGATTTCACAAGTACTAGAAGTTACAAGATACTTGCTTACTTGAGTTGTCATAAAAACAAGTTCACCGTGAGTGTTGATAGGCTCGAACGCCTCTAAGCAAGTAAACAGATGTTGAACGCGACCGTTTCGTGGTCGCAGCCAAATATTGCTGAAGCCGTCACAGGTACGTTGACAGCTACACAATTAACTAAATTCTTGCAGCATGCTCGCTTCAGCAGTCATAGACAGAAAAATGCATTATATAAGTTAGCCCGTACCAAAAGCTAACAGAGGATTTGTGTAGGCTTGCTTCAGCGGCCACACAAAAGCACAAGCTCGTCCTAAATATTCACGGGTATCAGACAGCCTCGATGGAAGTTACCAGAGGCAGAGCGTGGGCGTTCATCCATGGCAGCTCATACAAATACTTCTGAAAGGATCACAGGTACCTACGCGACTAAACATTTTACTAAGGCTCACTGCAGGTTGGCTCAGCTGTCATAGAAAACTACCCGGTAATTCTTAAGTACTAAGAAATGTAGCGGGGCATTTCTGTGGACTTGCTTGAACAGTCACGGATACAAAATTTTACCCATAGTTTAAAGGTAGATCGGTTCATTAGGAAGTTACCTGACGCAGGGTGCAGTCTTTCGTCCATAGTTGCAGAGGCAGAACAGAAGAGATCACGGGTACGCTACATAAATTACTAGCCATCCTGCAGGATCGGTTCCCGTGGTCGCAGACACGAAAATGCAGTGTTAAGATCAGAGGTACTAAGAAAGTTAGAAGATTTCCGTGGGCTCGTTTCTGTGCTGATCATCAACGAAGAATGATGTCGACCGAAAGTGAGACCAGGCTGATGGCAGGAACACAGCATGGCTGGAAAGCTGCCAAGAAAAGCGCGTTAGAAATATGTACGAAAATCGCCATTCACCATGTGCATCTTAACAACATGCACACTTAACAGCAATCTGCAGGTTCTGACAGCAACTTTGCTTCTTTATGGCTCAAAACTCTCAAAGACAAAAGGAATTCTCCTAGTCTCTACGTCAGTGTAGCTATGTCAAGCGAGCTGGTAACAGCAAATAATGTCGCAATTTTGTCCACAAAGCGAAGCAGTGGTTGCGACAGCAAATTATCAGACAGCTATAATTAAGCAGCTCTACGTGTTATCGTCCGTGTAAATTGCAGAAAACCTTCGCTTCCTTGTTAAATTAACAAACTTGGTGTCGTGCGCAAAGCCAAACATGCGCACATCTCACTGACGGTACACACGCTGTATGAACGCTGGCGTGATGAAGCGGGGTCGCAGCGACAAGCAATTCCTGCTTCCAGCTACAATGCGTTTCCAGAGCCAAGTTTACGCGACCTTCGACAGTAAGCTGCGCGGGAACAGTGCCCACGAAGCCAAAACCCACCACGGCACACGTCCGCGTCAGCGGAATTTCGTCAGGAGTGTCCCCACAATTTCTGCCACAATAATAAAAAAAAATTTGCTGAAATTCGACTTTATAACTCCAGTAAAAATAGAATGGCAATATGGCGACGCAACAGTCTCGTAATCTTGTCCAGCGCGTCGCGCTCACATGTCAGCATGTACGCTGGCCGAAATGATAGCAAATGCGAGAAGAAAACAAGCAGTACGGTTGGTCAACCGCCCTGTGTGCGAGGTGCTGCCATTGAAATGCAAATGCCTACAATACAGTTCAGTTATTCGGAACTTCCGCGGTTGTACGATTGGTCTTGCAAACGCAGTTACGCAAGGAGAACAAACAGTAGACGAAGCTTAAGCGGCACGGTAAATCACCTAACAGATATTTAATTCACAGTCAAAAGAGAAAAACTATTTCTCTTACTAAAAATGAAATTATTGGGTTTTACCTGCCAAAACCACGATCTGATTAAGAAGCACGCCATAGTAGGAGACTCCGGAATAATTTGGACCACCTGGGGTTCTTAACGTGCACCTACGTCTAAGTACACGGGTGTTTTCGCATGTCGCCCTCATCGAATTGCGCGCACCGTGGCCGGTACTTCATTGCTAAAAATACGACAACATGCGAATTCGGAGCAATAGTCTAATAAGTGTAAACGTTTCGATCGTTCCAGACAGCTGATACGTAAGCTTGACCTCGCCAACATACTAGTATGCACCCGAGAACGTGGAAATAAGCAGCAGTTCACAAGAAGTTGCCCAAAGCTTCGTTATTCCCAGAAACGAAAGTGTACGGCCTTGTTTGACAGCAACGCGTGGGAAAATTCAGCAGCGCGGCCGGTCAACCATGACGGGCAACTAGTGCTTTGATCGCGATACAAATGCCCACGGATGTTTAGTTATGTCAACCATATGCCGTTTTACGATCGCTCTCGCAGTCGCGCTTACGCAAAGATAACTCAAACGGCACATGAAACTCAAGCGACACGGTTAATCAGTGAGGGCGGGCGCGTGAAGCAAATTTAGCAGTCACCGAAGATCGACAAACATTCCCCATTACTAATAGGAAACAATACGACCACGTGCAAACGAACTATGTATAAGTAGCGTAAAAAGTGTCGATCGTTACAGGAAGCAGAGACCTAAGCTTGAACTTATTACCATCATAACAGCACGTATTTCACCATATACAAAATGCAACCGCCTAAAAAGTCGCCCAAACATTTCGTTATTTCGAGAAATGTGCATGGCACAGTTTGGCACCAATCTATTAGTGCCTCCACCAATTGGTGGCATAAAGTGGTGGCACCTCCACCAAATGATAGTACCCGTTTTAGGTTACCCGCTCTGGGCATTTTATATGAATGAACAGAAAGCGACAACGGCCGAGCGGAGCGAGCGCGAGCCCCAGCAACAACCGTCTTCCTTCTCTTCGTCTTCTGCTGGCACCTGTACTTATCAATGCAGCACACACACACACACACACACACACACACACACACACACACACACACACACACACACACACATATATATATATATATATATATATATATATATATATATATATATATATATATATATATATATATATATATATATATATATATATATATATATATATGACTGCTGAGTCGAAACCTCAGCAGTCATGGAGGCATTGCGGAATCAGGGTGTAGACGAGCCATATGTAAAAAGACTGACAGACATTGTTACAGTGAAGGGTAAGAAGAAGTTGAATTAAACGAGAGGAAGACGAAGTCTGGCAGCTGCCTAAACGCCCTATACCTCAGCTGTAAATATTGTCACGTAGTGGTGACGTTGAAGAACACAGTAGCATCACTGTGAACGACAAAACTAAATTTTATTGGGCGAACCTGTGCCCACAAAACAGGCTACACTTATAGCACAACGATAGCGGCGAACACTGTCGGCGATCGTCGAAAATCTGATCAGCGAGTCAAGCGCATCGGCTTTTATACAGCAGTCGTCGAATGTGGTTCCGCTCGGACGTGTTTTTCCGTAGCTCCGGATTTTCGCCCCGTTTGCTGGTTTCTTTTCCCCGCTACTGGAACTCTGTTGTTTATAGACCGCTTTGGCGGTTCGTAATTACTACTGGCGCCTATCTACAAGGTACGTCGTCATCTACACCCTCCTGCTGCGCCGTCGAGCTCGAGTTCTTGTGCGGCTTCACGAGTGCGAGTGCCCCGCGGCACTCGCCGCGCCGGCGCGGAGCATCCAAGCTGCTGTCCGCTGCGTCGAGGGAGCGGAACATTACCGATGCAACTGCCATCCAAGCCAGGAACGTCTCCTCCGTGGGGACAAGTGCAACGGGTGAACGCGGTACCCTGAGCATGGATACCACCAACATGGAGCAGAACAGCCCTGCTGTCGTGGCGCACACCTCAGCCAAGAGGACGAAGGAAGCTACTGGCCTTCCATCGGATGAAAATGTAGCTCCAGCAGCCCCGAAAAGACCACGCTCATCACAAGGCCTGCCTGCACGACCGACACGCACGTCTCCGGAGTCGCCAACGACATCGTGGTACAAAGTGGTTATCAAGCCTCGTGCTAGATATGACATGTCCACTCTGCACAACCGTATCATTCAAGCGGCCCTGGACGCCTGCCTCGAGACTTCCCGATTTCAAGGTTTTGCTCTACACAAACCCACTAATACAGTCTCAGTATGGGTGTCTGCTACGGCACTAGTTTATAAACTCGAAGAACTGCAACAAATACAAGTCTCGGAAGAGTGTGTCCTTCTAGTCCAGGCGTACCTCACCAGTGGTACAGATTTAAGACGCTACGTGGTGAATGGCGTTGACCTTGACGAAGAACCCGAGAGGCTCCTGCAGGAACTATCGTGTCCCACACACAAGGTCGTGGCTGCTCGCTACCTAGACAGCGGTCGTACGTGCCTAATCACGCTTCAAGGTCCTAATTCCCCACCTGAACGTATCCTGTATTACGGCTGCGTACTGCGCCCGCGTCCGTTCAAGCCTTCCGTTGTGTACTGCTACTCTTGCTTTAGACATGGACACATGAAATCATCCTGCCCCTACCCACCTAAGGACGACACCATGGAGCCTGAACCGTCGGCATCGTTTAGATGCGGCCTATGCCAAACAAACGATCATGACATCACTTCCACGACGTGTCCTACGAAGTTGAAGGCCACTAAGAAGGCTCGACAACGCCATTCTCGACAGCCAGCAAGGACCCCTCGAGATTCATCAATGAAACAAGTCCCTGTGTACAACCGTTACGCCGTTCTGGCCTCGCTGGAAGAGGACGCTAGCCAGGTGACAAAAGCAAGTACAGAGACAAGTGATGATGCCACTCGTACCTATAGCGCAGCTGTTAGGTCGTCCACTTCACGGCCGCAACGGGCATCTCAATCGATAGAAGAAACGCCGCTTCCTTTGGCAGACGAAGAGATCGAGATCGACGCTCGCCTCGCCAACCTTGAAAGGGAGATCCAACGTCTCAAGGAACGCCGTACAGTGCTCCGGCGTCGTCATGACGGAGCGCGGCCGTCGCATTCGCCGTCGTCATCTAGTCCTGCTGATATGGCTAACCCGGCATCTGTGTCGAAGGCTCTTTCACCCCAAGAACTCCTGCGCTTCGTTGCGCAACAGCTCCAGCATCTCACCTCGGTTCTACTGACCAATCTTAGACTATGATGGCTGCTACGTCTTCAAGAGTGCCAGAAGGCATCTTACAGTGCAACTGTCGCGGCATCGCGGGGAAGGTCGGAGAGCTGCGTCAGCGTCTCAGATATGGGAAGCTGCGTGCTTGGGCTCTACTGCTTCAAGAATCCAATGGCCTGCCACCCATTCCAGGATTTGTGGCATACTCATCGCCTTCAATGTTGGATCGTAGGAGTGCTACGCCCGATGTCCCTCCAGGAAAGGTTGCAGCGTATGTAAGATGCACTCTTCATCAGACTCGTTGATCTTTCACGGTGGTGTACTCTATGGCAAGAAGTCGTGGCCGTATTGGTTCGTCTCCAACGCACTGACGTTATCATCGTTTCACACTATGCCCGCCCTTACAGCGGTCGTGCGGCTCAGTTGTGTCTGGGCTGGCTGGCGCAGCTATGACAGAAACATCCTGGTTGCCCCATTATGGTCGCAGGAGATTTTAACGCGCCCCACACCACATGGGGATACGCTATTTCCAGTGCGCGTGGTACATGTGTGCTCGACACATTTATAGGCGCCCAATTCCCTCTCCTTAATAATGTGTCAGTGCCTACTCGTCGGCGACACCACCCTTGCGCGCCGCCACACTCACCGGGCTTATCTTGGTGGCTAGGAAGGACGACCGTCTCGTGGTCATGTGAACCCGACTGCTGGGGTAGCGACCATCATCGGATTCACCTTGGCTTATCTTCGGGCCGAACAAGCCGCCTCCGCCGCCTATGTCGAGTGGTGGACTGGGATCGATACAGGGTGGTATCAGAAAGCAATGTATCCAACTTCATGGTGGACCCGTCCCATTGTCTTAAGGCGGCATTGGTTGAGGCGACACGTACGTCGTGGGTTGATGAATCGCGAACTGCTCCTGATTTGCAACTTCTGCGTCTCTGGGCGTCGCGTCGCCAAGCAGAACTTGCATCAGAACGTGACCCTGCGTCAAATACCCTTCGCTTAGAGGCCCAACGCCTTACTGCAGTAGCTCGGCGCCATGAACACCGCTTAGAACGTGGCCGCTGGATGGACTGGTGCTCTTCTCTCGGACCTTCGTCGTCCAATGGCTCCATTTGGCGCACCTTCCGAGTAATGGAACGTGGTCGGAGCCCTCCAGAGCCCGCAGCCTGCGCCCTGTTAGCATCGGGCCAGACACCAGCAGTATTTGCAGAAACTGTCGCCCACACCTTTTTTCCGGCTTTGGACACAGCACCGCCTCCCTTCGTTGTTCAAAACTGCCTTCCCGCGGACGCAAGCACGCCACCTACGCTCTCTGACATCGAGGGTATTCAAGCTCCTTTCACTATGGCGGAATTTGTAGCGGCAATCGACCTGTCGAAGTCATGCAAGGCACCAGGACCGGATGGCATACCGTATGAACTTTATAAAAACACGGAAGGCAAGGTTCTCGAAGTGCTGTTGGGGGCCATAAACGAAGCTTGGGCTACAGGAGTCATTCCCAATTCTTGGCGGCATGCAGAAATGGTCCCTATTCCCAAACCCGGAAAACCCCAAGATAATATCGCTCATATGCGCCCAATAGCACTAACCTCAACGTTAGGCAAGCTGATGGAGCGTATGCTCGCGACACGTATTACATGGTGGCTCGAGCGGTACTCGTGGTATCATCCTGGCCAAATCGGGTTCCGTGCTCATCTAGGCGCTGAGGATGGCCTTGCGTACCTATCTTCTATGGTTCTCATCGGAGGCCGCTCCCGAAGAATTCGCACGATTCTGGGAATGGATATTCGTAAAGCATACGACCATGTGAGTCACGAAGCAATTGTCGGAATTCTCTATTGGCTTCAATTCCCTAGCCGTGTCTGCACATTCGTCGAAGCCTTCCTGTGCGCGCGCACCTGCTCCATTCGCCTGGCTGGCCAAGCAGTAGGTCAGTTCGTCGCACATCGGGGTGTCCCACAAGGATCTGTGCTCGCACCAGTCCTTTTCAATATTGCTCTCCTTCCACTAGCCTGGAAGCTAGCCACGATACATAACGCACAGTAGATAATGTACGCAGATGACATCACTGTCTTGTCAGTTGATCCTGAAATCTGCCACCAAGAACAAGCGCTTCAAGAGGCCCCGAACATGACGCACAACTGGTGTGCTCAGATAGGCCTTGACATTTCCAAGGACAAGACGACGTACATGTCAGTAGCGAACAAGTATGGGCGCCGTCTACTGGCACTCCGGCCTCTTCAGTTAACTCTGGATCAGCAACCACTACACGAGGCTTCAACTCTCCATGTATTCGGCCTTGAAATGGATTCCTCCGGATCTGCGGGACCATGGGTCAAGAATGCCAAGCAACAGGCCGCAGAAACGATACAGTTGATACGTCGGATTGCGAAGAAATCTGGCGGAGCGAGCACCAACATGGCTCGCCTTCTGGTCCGTTCTGTATTGCAACCACGACTCGTCTACAGAGCCCAGTTTCATCATCTCACGAAGGCACAATGGGCTCGCCTTGAGGCCATTAATAATGAAGCTATGCGGGCCATAACGGGACTACCACGTCTCACTCCGTTGCCAACTCTACAGGCTGAGTCCCAACTCAACACTATTGACGAACTCGTCCACCAACGTCGATGCGCGTGCGCCCTAAAGCCATCATATTTCGGCTCGGCTGCTTCACTGGCGCGGTACATGGGACACGAAATAGACAATCCAGCATCTACGAGACCCGATGTAGCTCCGTGGGAAAGGGTACAATTAACTGACAATAAGCCTCTTGGTCGTCTGTATAGCCCGGTTCCTCGTCAGGCGAATGCTCATGTTTCCCGCCTTCATCGCGCCGATGACAACCAAGACGATACGACTCTTGTAGCATACACTGATGCCAGTGTTAATGGCACCATGATTCACACAGCTCTTGTGTGTCCATTGATACCAGAGGCAGGCCAAACGTGCTCGTATGTTGCCGATCCTGCACCACCGGCCTACCTTGCCGAGCTTGCTGCCATACGGGACGGCTTGGCCGCGTTGCTACCTATTGTTCAAGATGCTCGATACTCTCAACTCATCATTCGCACAGACTCGACTCAAGCCATCCACGACATACGTAGGGTATCTCGGTCCACCCTATTGTCAGATAGCATTCACCGTCTTGCTGCCACTACGAACATCCTCCTACGCGTCCAGTGGGTGCCTCGAGCAGCCCTGTCGGGTCTCCTCGAAGCAGATATGGCAACCCACCCACAGATTACAACATACCCACTTCCACATTTTCCTGAAGACGCCTGTGGACGACTGATCCGGGAAAAGGAAAACCTCCGACGTACCACACGAGCTCTCATACCTCCGTGTGGGTCAGACCTCCCTGGCGGGTTAACCCGCCGAGAGGAGGTTACGTTAAGGAGGCTACGTGTCGGGGTCGCGCTCACCCCATCTGTGACCGCTCTCTGGCCACAACAATACCATGGTCCTTACGGCTCATCGTGCCCATTTTGCAACACAGGAATCCCAAATGTGACAGTGACACACCTATTATGGACGTACCCAGGGCTTCATCTAAGCCGTCTCCGCCATCTCCGGGCAACAGGCCTTCGGCCTGGCCGCCCACCCGACCTTGAACGTTGGATTCATGGACCCCATCATCGTTCACTCCTAGATTTTTTGCATGAGTCAAATCTGTTCGTGTATTTCTAACCACTTTCTATTATGCCTAAGGGCATGCTTTCGAATTAAAAAAAAGCCTCCTAGGCATGGCCAATCATTTGGGACGCTTCCTGCCACATTTAGCTGAGGTCACTGCTCCTATAGACGTTCTTTTGCACAAAGATGGAGACTGGCTTTGCGGTTGTGATCAGGAAAAAGCGTTCCAAAACCTCAAAGATCTCATTTGTTCAGCACAGTGTTTGGCGATGTACGACGCTTCGCTACCAACAATTCTTTCTGCTGACGCCTCGTCTTTTGGTCTGGGAGCAGTTTTCTTTCGAAAACAAAAATATCGAGAATGCAGACAAGTTGCATTCGCGTCTCGTTCGCTGACTAAAACCGAGCAACGCTACTCCCAGATTGAGAAGGAAGTGCTTGCGCTAACATGGGCAGCGGAAAGGTTTGATGAGTATGCATGTGGTTTGGACTTAGTTTTCGAAACGGACCATAAACTTTTAGTATCATTGTTGGATCACGTGGCAAGGGATGCTATGCCACCAAGAATTCAACGTTTTCGCTTACGGCTGATACGATACAGTTTTTCTGTTTTACATGTTCACAGAAAATCGCTCATCACTGCAGACACTCTCTCACGTCCTCCGTTAGCTCACACAAATCTGTAAAGCTACCTGACGGTCTCTGAAGTTACAGCCTACTCGAAAGCTTGTTTATTCGGCGTAGAAACAGAAGATGATTTCCAGACAAGGGTGAGAGAGGGTCAAGCGAGCGACACAGTGTGTAGAAGCCAGCGAAAACAGCATTGCAGGTTGGTCGAAGAAACAAAATGTTCCTGGCCATCTTGAACCTCACTGGCAGAATCGAGCATGCAATACACGTTGGTGAATGAGCTGTTGCTAAATGGAATGAAGTGAATCATTTCTCAATCTCTTCGAAAAGAAGCATTATGTAAGCTGCATGATGGTCACCAAGGCATCTCACGATTCCGTAGTATAGATAAAGGTTCCATCTGGTGGCCAGGACTTAGCATTCAAATAGCGTCTTTCGTGAAACAGTGTGGTGTTTGCGCAATGCATGCCCCTGAGAGGATGGAACCAATGATGGCATCGCCAACACCCTCTTATCCGTGAAAAAGAGTCGGTGCAGATCTGTGTCAAATTAATGGACAACCGTATCTTGTCGTAGTAGATTATCTGTCCCGCAACCAAGAAGTAGCCATTCTTATGTCTACACTGTCTGCCACTGTGATACACAGACTAAAAAGCATTTTCGCTAGACATGGTATTCCTGAATGTATGGTGACCGACGATGGCCCCCAGTTTGTAAGCACAGAGTTTGAGCAATTTGCCAAATCATATGGTTGTCGTCATGTTACCTCGAGTCCGAGGCACCCCCAGGAAGAGAAGTGGAGCGAATGCTACAGACAGCTAAGCATCTCATTTTGAAATCAAACGACCCTTATTGGGCCTTATTAGCTTATAGAGCAACGCCTGGTGTTTTAGGAGTCAGCCGAGTGGTGATTCTAAGGAATAGAAAGCTCAGGACTCGAGTCCCAATGCTGCCTCAGCACTGCACTCCGGGACAGTGCTCCCCGAAAAAGGCGGTGGATAATGATCGGAAGACCAGGAAGAGGCAAAAAATATTAAATTATGGGGTTTTACGTGCCAAAACCACTTTCTGATTATGAGGCATGCCGTAGTGGAGGACTCCGGAAATTTCGACCACCTGTGGTTCTTTAACGTGCACCTAAATCTAAGTACACGGGTGTTTTCGCATTTCGCCACCATCGAAATGCAGCCGCCATGGCCGGGATTCCATCCCGCGACCTCGTGCTCGGCAGCCCAACACCATAGCCACTGAGCAACCACGGCGGGTAGGAAGAGGCAGAGCCGCTACTTTGACCTACGTTACCGATCTAAACATCTCCCCATGCTGGAAACAGGCGACATGATGTGGGTGACTGACATCCGTACAAAACGTACCGTGCTCGGAGCAGCGCCACAACCACGTTCATACCGTATTCAGACGGAGAACGGGGTCGAAGTTCGACGAAATAGGCGGATGCTCAACCGTCTCCCGAAAGAGGAGATAAACAGTGGACGTTACGAGTTTCCAGATAGTTAGGAACAGCCCAGCAGTGTTCCATTGAATCGTGGGTGCCCCTGACTCAAAAAGAGACGCTAACCATTCTTAGACCAAGACTGTGACTACTAGGTCCGGTAGAGTAGTTCGAAAACCCACCAGGCTGGGTGTAGACGAGTGATGTATGAAGTGATTTTGTTTTTGTGGTCCTTTGTTGGTGTGTATCCAACTTGGCGGCCCCATGTATAATTGTATAAATGCCTGAAAATGGGGATGTGTTGGAATCACTTATGTGTTCTCTTATGTACGCGCGACGCCCCATGAGAGAGGCGACGCCAACAGTGTCTGTGTCTGCACGGTAGATCACGTAATGCGCGGAGCCTATATAAGAGGCGTTCGCTGAATAAAAGAGGCTCCTCGATGACCCGAAAGACAGCGTCCTGACTGCATTCTTGGGATACGGGGTCTCATCGCGACACTCTCCACACGGAAAAAAAGCGTGGGCTATCTTGAGAAGCCTGATGGACCCTACAAACACGAAAACCTTAGTGAGCACCGCCCTCCAACACATAAGCAATAAGTTCGAGGGAATAGACGTGGTATTCATCGAACACCTCAAGGGGATATCTTAACACGGAACAAATATCAGACACAGACACCGCATCACGGACATACAGGGGCATCAAAAACGCCAAACTCGAAAGCCCCATAACGGCGGCAGAGGTTTACGCAGCGGCACAGTCATTCAGAAAGAACAGCACCCCAGGTAGTGATCGAATCACGAACGCTACGATTCGCAACTTAAATCATGACACATTAGCTCAACTAACGGGCTTTTTTAATGACAACGTACGAAACCCTGGTACAGTGCCACGGGAATGGAAGGAAGGTAACCTAATTCACGTACCAAAATCAGCAAAACCCGCAAAACACCCAAAATCTACTACCTGTATTACTCACTTCGTGCATATGAGAGCTTTTCGAGAAGGTAGTCCAAATGCAACTTAGCAGGCATATTGAAGATTGGGGGTCTTTCCACACTCCTTGTTCGGCCACACATTTTAGCGCAAGACGTCTTCCTGCTCTTAAAAGAAGGACGACCTTGGCGGCAAGAAGGACGTTCCACGTCCGCCGCCAAGGTCTGTGAGTGGTGGCGTTGGCTGACACACCCAGGCTTCTACTAGGACACACAAATACCCAAGAAATTGGATGGGGAAACCACGCCGCGGTAGCTCAATCGGTAGAGCATCGCACACGAAATGCGAAGGTTGTGGGTTCGGTTCCCACCTGCGGCAAGTTGTTTTTTCATCCACTTATTTCCATTAACTTTGCGTTTCTTAATTTCATTTATTAAGCACAAGTAATTTCCCCTATGTTGTCCTTGGTGTCAGTGTTTGTTGGCTTCTTATGATACGACTAATAAAAATCGGGCCCCTCGGTTAACCCCCTTTCTTCTCGTTTGCTCTTAAAAGAGAAGACACTCAATCCACCATACGGAGATGAAGATATTATGGTAATCCTAGCACTAGATATCAAAAAAGCTTTTGATACCATCTCCCATCTCACTATCCTCGAGGAACTTGAGAAAACTGGATGTGGAGAATGAACATACATTTAAATAAATCTTGTTGAAGAGAACGGCAACAGGTATACGGTCAACGAGATCTGCACACATCACACCAACCAACAAAGGAACTCCACAAGGTGCCATCCTATCCCCACTCCTCCTCAATAAAGGAATGCAGAAATTGGCACTAGCTCTCGGCGAAGCCCAACACCTGGGGCTTTTTTCGAAAGGCAGGCATAAAATATGCACCGGAAAATTCGAAATATATACGAGTGAAAGCCAAACCCTTGAGATGAGCATCCGGACATAAGCTTAATGTTGTACAGACAGCCAATTGATGAGATACAAAAACTCGGAATACTAGGAATGTGGATACATGACAACCGCCGGGTATCACACATGCTAGAAATATTAAAACAAACCACAACAAATGTGGCATGAATGATCCACAGGGTCACAAAACAGGTGACGCTGAATTAGCTGGCCTTGAGAAAAGACGAAACGTGATAGCACTCCACAGCTGCACATCTGCCGGCGAAGCAACCTTTATCGTGAGGGACAGCCAGGCACAACATCACAGAGATTGTGTTTACTCAACATCATTTAATTTATTGCATCAGTTCATTTTTACATGGTCATAACATTTGAAGTAGGCCCTCCCTATACCTTTTCAAAGAGACATACATTGAAATAGTTTTCTTATAGGTGATCAGGAAGGGCATGCAGATGTGTGGGAGCTTGTACTCACAAGTATTTCGTGAAAGTGAGAAATTGCCATGGACCCGACTGTAACATCTATCCAAAAAGGAAATTCGTACAAGTTTCTCTAAAAAGGATAATGCTTCCTAGTTGAAGAAAAACACATTCTGGCCCTGGATTTGAACTTAAAACCAATGCTTTTATGGGACAGTCACTCTACCACCTGAGTTAACCAGGATACTAGCAAATTACAGAGCAAGACTGAATTAATCAAAAACTTGAAGTACATCACGTACAATACGGCAAATGATGATGATGATGACGTGTGGTGTTTTATGGCGCAAGGGCCAGGTTTAACCAAGGAGCGCCATGAGAGGTGGTAATGTTGACGATGTATTGTGGATGACATGCACAATGAACTCATCATGGTAGATGTGATATGGCTGTAAAAGGGCCTAAAAAACTTACGCTGTAAGTGGAGTGGAATATATAGGTGCTAAAATAATGACGGTGACTAGGATGTCATGTGGGCTATGGCAATGGGCTTTCATTAAAAGATGATGCAATAAAACCACAGCACTGACACCAGAGTTTCAAGAGAGCCCTTGAATGCAGGGCTGTCAGTCGTGTGCTTAAAAGTTGCCTGGCTAGATGATTTTCAGGGTGTCCGTTTCGGCTAAAAACTCTAAGACTGTTTGCAGATTAAAAAGCGGTTCATCGCTAAGAAAGAATGCAGGGTGAAGGGGTAAATTCGCGCGATATGCAGCAGGGAAATACTTTTTCCTCTCTGTTTCTATTGCAGGGCACTGAATAAGAGCATGGAGGACAGTGAGATTATTGCCGCACTTAACACAAGTTGGAGGATCACTCCCAGTGAAGAGATGAGAGTGGGTGCCGTATGTGTGGCCTATCCTTAATCGGCAAAGAAGTACTTCCTTGTACCTCACTATTTTCCAATTTATCCAGTTCCCCAGTTTTGGTTTTATTATGTGAAGCTTATTCATTGCTTGTTTATCCCATCTGCCTTTCCAATGATTCCGCAATTTACTGCGTAGAAAAGGCTTTAGGTCTGTGGCAGGGATGGGGATATTTGAATCTGCATCGCTAAAAGTTACTGACCCAGCGCTTTCGTCAGCAGCTTCGTTGCCTTTTATACCTTCGTGACCAGCTACCCAGCATATCACAATCAGATGATTGCACATATATAGGGAGCACAACAGACTTTACAGCTCACTAAAAACTTAGTTCTTATATTGTGTTGGTCTAAATAGGGTTCTGACTACACTTTATGAATCTATAAATACAATAGCCCTAGCAAGTTTTGTGAGCCTTATGTTTCGAACAGCTGAGAGTATAGCGTAGGCTTCAGCTGTAAATTTACTTGCGTGTGGATTTAGTGCTCCGGATACTGAAAATGAAGGTCCGAGAGCTGCGTAGGAAACACCCTTAGAGGACTTGGAAGCGACTGTATAATATTCTATACAGGAGTACTTCTCCTGAAGTTCACGAAAATGGAATTGTATATGTGCTACTGGTGCCCTCTTAGATATTTCTACGAAAGAGACGTCGCATTCAATGGTCTGCCATTCCCATGGTGGGAGCAGGCGAGTGGGTGCCATTAGGACATTCTCTGGGACTAAGACACCTGTTTCTTCTGTCAGTGTTGTCAAACGAAGGCTCAACGGAGGTCTAATAACTGGGCGGTTACGAAATAATCTGGCTGTAGACACTTCATGAATAGATGAGTGACATGGATGCTGAACGTCTGATTTAACCTTTAGGGCATAGGAAAAGGTTAAATATGTCCTTTGGAGATGTAATTACCATTCAATACACTCCACATACAGGCTTTCTACGGGACTTGTCTTAAAAGCGCCTGTAGCCAGGCGTATACCCATGTGGTGAATGGGATCTAGCATCTTTAAAGCACTAGGCGCAGCTGAGCTATATACTATTGATCCATAGTCGAGGCACGACCGTATAAGGCTTTTGTAGAGGTTCAAAAGGCATCTCCTGTCACTTCTCCAAGATGTGCGGGACAAGAGCTTTAGTAAGTTCATTGTCTTCAGACATCTCGCTCTCAGATACTTAAGGTGAGGGACAAATGTTAGTTTAGAGTCTAAGATGATTCCTAAAGAATTATGTTCGCGGCTGACAGATAGCGGTTGTCCATTAAGATGGACAACAGGGTCAGGTAATATACATCTCTTTTTAGAGAATAGAACGCATATGCTTTTTTGGGGGTGTAACTTGAATCCATTCTCGTCAGCCCACTTAGATATTTTGTTTAGGCCAAGCTGTATATGTCGCTCACAGATAGAAATATTGCATGATTTAAATCCTATCTGTACGTCATCCACATACACTGAATAAAACATTGTTCGTGGTATGACGCTATAGAGGGAATTCATTTTTACGATGAAGAGCGTGCAGCTCAGTACACCACCTTGTGGCACACTTGTTTCCTGCATAAATTGACGAGATAGTACTTTACCAACCCTCACACGGAACGTACGATTAGAGAGGTAGCTTTGAATCAGGTTCAAGAGATTGCCTCTGACACCCATACAAGCCAGATCACGAAGAATTCCAAAACGCCAGGTTGTGTCGTATGCCTTTTCCATGTCTAAAAATACGGCTAATAAAAACTGCTTGTGCACGAAGGCATCTCGGATATTCGCCTCCATGCGGACAAGGTGATCTGTCGTACATCTACCCTCCCTAAAACCACACTGCAAGGGGTCTAGTATTTTGTTGCTTTCAAGATAATGAATAAGGCGTCTATTTACCATTTTCTCAAAGAGTTTGCATAGGCAGCTTGTCAGGGCTATAGGCCTGTAGCTGCAGACCGAAGTTGGATCCTTGCCCTCTTTGAGAATAGGAATGACGACTGCTTGCTTCCAGGCAGATGGAATGTAACTGGCAGAGAATATGGAATTCAAGAGTGATAGTATTGTTTTGTGTGTTTCGGCGTGTAAGTGTTCTATCATCTCATAACTATTCGATCGCCTCCAGGAGCTGATTTATTGCAACAGTTCAATGCAGCCTGAAATTCCAACATGTTAACTGGCCGGTTGTAAGGTTCGTTTTTATTTCCTTTCCGGTTTAGAGGCTGTCGTTCCGCTTGTCGCTGATATCTTAGAAATGTATCTGAGCAATGGGATGAGCTCGAGATGTACTGGAAATATGCCCCTAGCGAATCAGCTTGGTCCTCAATTGTGTCTCCTTGTGTGTTTACTAAAGGTAGAGGGTGAGTTTCCCGGCCTTTTATTTTGTTGACCCTATTCCAGGCTTTCCGTTCGTCTGTATATGAATTGATGCTACTGATGTATTTTTCCCAACTTTCCCGTTTGGCCCGGCGGCGTGTTCTTCTACCTAGTGACTTTATTTTCTTGAAATTGATAAGATTCTCGGCAGTTGGAGATTCGCGAAGGTGACTCCAAGCCTTATTTTGATTTTAACGAGCTTCTTTGCACTCCGCATTCCACCAGGGAACACGTCGCCTAGTGGGCGAACCATTTCATTCAGGGATACGCAGTGACGCCGCATCAACTATAAATGCTGTCAGATATGCCACGGCGTGATCAATAGAAAGTGCAGAGATGTCTTCCCAGGTCATGCGGGTGAGTTCTTTATAACGTTTCCAGTCGGCTGACTCGGTTTTCCAGTGGGGGACGTATGGAGAGCATTCATCACGTTTTGTTGATTTTATGACAATTGGAAATTGGTCGCTCCCATATGGGTTTTTAAGCACGTTCCGCTCTAGATATGGAACGAGTGTACCAGATGCAATGCTCAAATCAATCGATGAAAATGTTTTGTTTGCCACGCTATAGAATGTAGGCTCTTTATTATTTAGCAAGCATGCACCAGTAGTGAAGAGGAGGCTTTCTACTAGGCGTCCCCTGGCATCACAACGACAACCTCCGCAAAGGGTGTTGTGTGCATTGAAATCTCCGACGACAATATAAGGTTCGACCAGTTCATTAATAAAGCTTTGGAATTCTGTTTTTGAAAGATGGCAGTTCGGAGGGATGTATACTGAGGAAATCGTTAGTAGTTTATTAAATAGTATCGCACGAACCGCAACTGCCTCTAGGGGAGTTTTAAGTTGTAATTGCCGGCAAGCAACACCCTTATCTAGAATTATTGCCACACCGCCAGACGAGGCAAGAGCGTCGTTGCGGTCTTTTCGGTATATGGCATACTGCCAGAGAAAGTTCGTGTGTGAAGAATTAGGAGGTGTTTCTTGGACACACAGGATCTTTGGATTATACTTATTTAAGAGTTCCTTAATGTCGTCTAGGTTGTGGAGTAAACCCCTGACGTTCCATTGTATTATCTGCGTATCCATAATGTATGTGTTTTGTACTGTGTGTCTAAGAAATAGAGATTATATAAGCTCACGAGACCTTTTCAGGCCCCTTGATGCGAGCTCTCTCTTTTTCCCGGCGCGCTCGAGGGAGCTGCGCCGTTCCTTTGGCGTCTGAGACGCCCGATTTGTGCTTGTATCCATCACCTCGTCTGAGGCGGTGGATACTGCCCGCGGAGCAGGTGCTTTCGCGAGAGTGGTGGGCCGATCTGTACGAGCAGTGGCCCCAGGTACAGCAGGCCAGGAGTTCTGCTGGCCCTCATTTGCGGGCGACGGAACAGCGCTGGCTGTCCCAGTCAGGGGGGCAGATGGCCCTGACCGCCGCCACTCTCCGAGTGACTTGGGCGGGCGCCGAATGATGGGGCGCTGCCCCCCGGCGCGCCACATCGGTGTAGAACAGGCACGTACCCAGGGGGGGGGGGGGCCTGGGGGAGGCCCGGGCCCCCCCCCCCAATCAAGTGGCATACCCTCCCCCCTCCCCACCCACGCCACCACTCCTCACACATTCCTAAAGCGCCGCTAGATCAATGTGAGACTTGGCAGCTGTTCATCGGTCAGCATTATGCTGCCTTTTTCACTCCTTTTAGATGGCGGTAGTTATCGGCATCTCTTGTAATGTGAAGGACAGTTTTCTCATAGATTCCGCACCCGCGCGATTAACTCGAGAGGCGTTCAGTTGTCACCATCTATTCAACCGTCACGCGCATAGCTGTTGCTTTTGTTAGTTCAACCTTCTTTGTTTAGGCTGATCCTGGGACCAGGAGAGGGATGCGGCTGTTACTCAGCTGGTCTGTACTCTCATGGAACGAGTTGCGGCCGGAGAAAACGCCAATTGCGTTTAACTTATCCCTTTGCTTCATTATTTCCTTGAGTTACGGCTCGCCGCGAAGCTGGCAGATGCCCGGAACCATATACACGTGATATGGGTTAGATAAGGTGGAAAATAAAATAATGTGAAAGAGCGCCCATCATGAAACTCTGCAATAATACTTAAACCCATAAGCAAGAAGACTGTCGCCCGTTACCTCGTCTGTTTTTCCCTAATTGTATATCACTTTTCGTGCAAAATTGGCAACTGGAAACAAAAATCGCAAGGAGTAGAGAAATTAAGCGATCTACTAAGGGAGAGAGCCAAAGCAACAACCAAACTGCAAGCAAAAGCGAACAATAAGAAAGTTAACCGTTGTTTATGAGAATATTTATGGATCAACATCTTTTTATTTAAAAAGGAAGTAGCGAAAACGCCGCCGGGAGTGGAGAACAATTACTTGTTTTGAATGACGCTTCTACAGTTATGGGTGGAACCGCCTAACGTAGCCACTTCTCTGCTGTGCTTATGTGTGTGTTTTTCTAACCTTTCGCGGTGAGCGCAGTACGTCTAGAATCGCAGAGTCCTGCACTCTACGCGGTTGTATGGGACGGGCGGCCGCACAGCGTTACGCAATTTGCGGAACTGTCAAAACTGATCAACAAGGCGAGAATAACTGATATTAAAAACTATAACATGAGAAAGACTGAAGAAGCCGTAAAAAATGAACGCAGCCTGAAATCAGTAAAAAAGAAACCTGGCATAGGACAAACCATGATGTATGCACTAGGAGATAAGAAGAATAATATCATCAGCAATCTCGAAGATATAGTAAAAGCAGGGGAAAAATTCTAAGCGGACCTGTATACAGTACCTAGAGGAGTCACGATACCTCACTTAGAAACAGTAGTGAACAGGATACAGAAACTCTCCCATAACTAGCGATGAGGTCAGAAGGGCCCTGCAAGAAATGAAATGATGAAGAGCGGGAGGAGAAGGTGGAATAATAGTTGATTTAATCAAAGATGGAGAAGACATAATGCTCGGAAAACTGGCGGATCTTTATACGAAGTGTCTATCAACTGCAAGGGCCCCAGACAACTGGAAGAATGCAGACATTATACTAATCCACAAAAGAGGAGACGTTAAAGAATTGAAAAATTATGGGACCATTAGCTTGCTCCCAGTATTATATAAAATATTTACCAAAATAATCTCCAATAGAATGAGGGCAACACTGGATTTTGTCAACCAAGGGAACAGGCTGGCTTCAGGAAGAGATACTTTACAATGGATCACATCCATGTCATCAATCAGGTTATCGCGAAATCTGCAGAGTACAATAAGCCTCTCTATGTGGCTTATATAGATTACGAAGAGGCATTTGATTCAGTAGAGATACCAGCAATCACAGAGGCACTACGTAATCAAGGAGTACAGAAGCTTACGTAAAAAGCTTGGAAAATATTGCTACATGCGTGTGGTATTCGTTTGAACGAGGCGCGTAGGCGCCATCACTCCAGAAAAGAGGAGGAAGAACGAACTGGGCTCGCGCTGTGAATCTGGCCGGTGAGCGCTGCAACCGTTGTTGTCAATATATTCTGTAAATAGTTTCTCGTCTTACTGACTCGTCCTTCGCGTAAGAATATCTACAGAGGTTCTACAGCTACCTTACTTCTACACATGAAAAGCAGGGAGATACTTATAGAGAAAGGGGTCAGACAGGGAGACACAATTTCTCCAAAGCTATTTACTGCGTGCTTAGAAGAACTTAACCTATTAAACTGGAAAGGCTTAGGAGTAAAGATCGACGGCAGATATCTCAGCAACCTTCGGTTTGCCGATGACATTGTTCTATTCAACAACAATGCAGACGAGTTACAACTAATGATTGGAGACCTTAACAGAGAGAGAGTAAGAGTGGGGTTGAATATTAATATGCACAAGATGAAGATAATGATAAATAGCCGGGCAAAGAAACAAGAGATCAGGATCGCCAGTCGGCCACTAGAGACTGTGAAGGAATACGTTTACCTAGGTCAATTATTCACAGGGAACCCTGATCATGAGAAGGAAATTCACAGAAGAATAAAAATACGTTGAATCGCATACGGCAGACATTGCCAGCTCCTGACTGGAAGCTTACCATTATTATTGGAAAGTAAGGTGTGCAATCATTTCATTTCGGCAGTGCTGACATTTGGGGCAGAGACTTGAGAGCAAGTTAAGGACCGCGCAAAAAGCGATCGAACGAAGATTGCTTGGCAGCATAACGTTAAGAGACAGGAAGCGGTTTGGATCAGAGAGCGAACGGGTATAGACGATATTCTAACTGACATCAAGAGGAAAAAATGTAGCTGGGCAGGTCATGTAATGCGCTGGTTAGATAACCGTTGGACCATTAGGGTTACAGAATGGGTACCAAGAGAAGGGAAACGCAATCGAGGGCGACAAAGCACTAGGTGGAGCGATGAAATTAGGAAATTCGTGGGCGCTAGTTGGAACCGGTTGGCGCAGGACAGGGGTAATTGGAGATCGCATGGAGAGGCCTTCGTCCTGCAGTGCACATAAAACAGGCTGATGATGATGATGGTGGTGATGATGATGATAATGATGGAGGTGGTGGCCCCCCCCCCCTCAAAAAAAATCCTGGGTACGTGCCTGGTGTAGGAAGTACTGTTCTGATTGTTGGAAAAGAAACGCTTGCGTGCCTCTGGGAAAGTCAGATTTAGTTTCACTTTGAGTTCTATTTGTTTTTCCTGTTTCCATGAAGGGCAGGATCTTGAGTAATCAGGGTGGTCTCCTTCACAGTTGGCACAGTGAGTTGCTGAACTGCAAACGTCAGAAGAGTGTTCGATGGAGCTACACTTGGCACAAGTCGCACACCCTCTGCAGGTTTGTGACCCGTGCTCAAAACTCTGACACTTAAAACATCGACGCGGGTTTGGAATGTATGGTCTGACGCGTAGCTTGCAGTAACCGGTCTTGATTGATTCAGGAAGAATGCTGGTTCCAAAAGTTATGATAATGTGCCTAGTTTGTATTTCTTTGTCATCTCGTCTTATTTTAATCCTTTGCACCTTGACAACGTTCTGTTTCTGCCATCCTTCTAGCAATTCACTTTCACTAAGTTCGAGAAGGTCATCTTCCGAGATGACCCCGCGCACTGTATTCATCGTCCTGTGTAGGCCTACTGAGACGGGAATGTACCCGAATGCTACAAGGTTCGAGAGCATGTCGTACTGTTGCTTGTCGCGAACTTCGAGAAGACCACCGCTTCCCATCTTTGTTACTTTATAACCTGGGCCTATTGCTTCTGTGAGGGATTTGGCTACAAGAAAAGGTGATATCATTCGACTGTTTTAGTTTCGTGTTGACTGTGAACAAGGTGGTATTTCGGAAATGACTGTTTTGGTTGCATAAAGAAGCTGAAAGGTTCATCGGGGCGCCCCCTCTTCAGGGAGCGATCAGGCAGTGGGGGAAAAGCGTTTGCCATACAAAGTTTGGAAATTCGGCGGCGATGGTGGCCACCCACCACCGAGCCCAACAAGGGGACGCTACAAGGTCGGGAATGTACCTGCAGACGCCAGCCATGCATCGCCGCTATAACCTAATACAAAATACCCAAGTTTGGATAATTACACCAGGTTAACCCTTGCCGCCCAGAATACGGAAGTGAGAAGTGATGAGGAGACAGGAAAGAAGAAACAGCGAGAGAGAAAGCAAAAGATTGAAGAGGAGGACAGGAAAAGGCGACTGCCGATTTCCTCCAGGTGGGTCAGCCTGGAGGTGCCGTCTATGTGAAGCCGAGGCCGAAGAGGTGTGTTGCCTCCACCGGGGGGCCTTAAAGGTCCAAACACCCAGCATCGGCTCAACCCCTGGGATCCCCTTTTCCCCAGACACGGCTAAACCGCGCACGGCTACACGCGGGAGGGGCCAACCCTCGTGTGCTCGGGTACGTGGTGTCGCAATACACCAAACGCCTGCTGACGCAGACGCCCCGGCGGGGACAATACGGCAAATCAGTTCTGCAGAAGGCCGCAAACCGACAGAAGGTTCATGTAAGGAAACCACCTCAGTGGAATACATGTTGTTAACCACCTCAGTGGAATACGAAGCAGGGGCTTCCGAAGCTGCAGGACAGAGCCTTTGTCCTGCAGTGGACATAAAATAGGCTGATCATGCTAACAACAGCATTGTCCACGGATCAGGTGTCTTACCTTGTTCAAGGAGGCCCTGAAACACTTTTCTAACTAATCATAGCATGACACGATCATTAAATCATGTCACCTCGCGAATCTCCTATCGCAAAAGATTTTCATATCCTTCAAGCACAAGTGAAGTTAGAGATGGTTATCGGATCGATGAGCTGCTTGCTCTCTTCTTTCATTTACACTAGCATGCGGGAAGTTACACAGGGGAGGCAGCAAGGTGGTGCAAGAGAGCAGTGTCCCACCCAGACATTCAACGTCGTGGTGGCAAGATGGCTCATGGCGGCCATGGTATCTGTGCTACACTGATACACAACATGCAATTGTTGTGTGTAGATTGGCTTTGCAAAGGTGAACTGGTTTTTCTGTCTCGTTGAGTTTGCAGACACGTATACTTTTCATTTATTTAACTCAAATAGGCCATAATTGTAATACTGAGACTGTTCTCACGATTACTAAATGTGCCAATAGCTGTTGCGGGTGCAGCTGCTTGCGATGACAATGCATGACGACATTGCGGAAGCGAGAACAAGCGATTTTTTGCTATTCTCGACACGAGATTCTAACTTCCCTTCTGCATGCATTGCCATATTTGGCTCGCATGTTCTCAGGAGCCTCATTCCCAGATCGACAATGTTTTCTTATTTGGTTCAAAAAGAGTTTCAGGGTCCCTTTGAGAAGTGTTTCAGTACCCTTGTAAGTCATAGGCTTATATGCAGACTTGTGCATGTTACAGAAAAAAAGTAACCATTTACAATTACCTTACACAACAATGTAATTGATTACAGTTATCGATTACTGGCCCATAAAAATAACTCAGGAAGCACTCAAAACTAATCATTTATTTGGAGGCTACTATCATCTGAACTTTAATAACATTGCTCAGATACCATATTCAGAACGAGCTGGCCTGGTACACTTAATGTGTCCTCTGCAGCTCATCATACATTGCCTATATTTACTTTTAAGACCACTTTTGAATCACAAAATTTTCAGCAGTCATATTCCCTAGTTTTTGTTGTTAAGACATCAGCAGTGACACTGAAAACTGGCTCTACTACTGCTCTGGGGAGTAAGGCGGTGTACTAACATACAGACAACTTGCACACAAGATTGTCATTATACTCAGCATCTGGGTCGGCTGTGAAGCGCAGTGCTTTTCTGTTGCTAGGACATGGATATGCTCCCGGCTGGACCAATGAAAACTTGTAAAGATTGTCCATAGGTGACATCATGGCCTTAAAGGGAAGCTGAAGCGGTTTTCAATTTCCATGAATTGCTGGGGTTGGGAAGAACAGACCTATTCATTTACGGTTCTGAAATTGTTTTCTTTGTTTTGTTAATATAAGGGGCAGAAATAGCTTTCTAAATCCCCCCCGCGGACACGCCCCCGTCGCTTCCCGGAGCGCCGGATGAGGTGGTTGCCAGAGGAGAGAACCGGCGAGAGTGACGTCACTCGCGGGGACCGTACTGCCGGACCGGCGTGCTGGCATGTTTCTTCCCGTACCGCGCTTTACTAAACGACGCTACGAGAGATATGCCGCCGCTTACGTTTGTTTTCTTTTGCGATTTTCGTGAACTGTGCTTCTTTCTGTGCTGCGTGAGTGCCTACAGCCAAGGGCGCCTAACCTGCCCTCGTTCTGTGCACATTCGGCTGTGCGAACACAGGCGGCCGAGACGATGTGGTGTTTCACATGTTCCCGAAGGACAAGTAACTTGCAGCGCAGTGGGTCTGTGCGGTGAGGAGAGATAATTTCGTGCCGACGAAATCAACTGTGCTGTGCTCGGAGCATTTCCGCGACAGTGGTTATCATCGGAGCTTGACAACGATGCGGGCAATCGGTATTCCAATTAAATCGGCGCGACTGAAGCCCGGCGTTGTTCCGTCTATATTCCCCCACAAGACAAACACCTCGCCACCTCCAAGAGCGGCCTTCGCCAAGAGGAGAAAGGGTGAGGTAAGGGTTTTAATGTGCACACGGGCAATGTTTTAAACAGATGATCACCTGAGTGTCGAACAAACGGCCTTACAGCGGCCTTTGACGAAGCGAGGTGGAGGCACAGCCGGGAATACGCACATGCGTGCAAACAGCTTGCCGTTTTCATCATGTTTTTCCCCTCCGCTGTGTCACGGAACACTGTACTACGGCTGTTTGTTCAGTGCTGTTTTGATATGGTGAAATAACTGACCGGGGGTACGCTTGTGCATTACGTGATATTTGCTATTCGTCCTACCACGCGGTGCCCGCAGGTTTAGCCATTCAGCATTCGTGTTCAAATCGCACGACATGAGGCTTTACGGTAATATTTTCATGCTCGCGATACAGTAGCTGAACTCGGCGTGTAAAAACTTCGTTCCGTAGATTTCGCACTCACAGCTTGCTACCAGCAGCGAAATGCTGCAAAAACAAGCGTCGGCACAGCCGCGCCCGTGGCAAGGCGAACGGGCTCAAATAATGAAGTAACGTTGTGAGGTATTTAATTTGTCAGCGTTCGACGTCGTCTAGCCCAATACAGGCATCGCTGTTGCACACAAAAAATGTGTTTTTGCCTTTGTACCTAGAGAACTAGCTATGCATCAGGCATGACAAAATTATTACTTGAAAGTAATTATATCACATTACTCATTACTTTTTTATTACAGTCATCGATCTGAATTACATTACCGATTACAGCTTTCAAAAATGGTATTACATTACGATTGCTTGCAAAACGTTTTCATGCATACAAGAAGCAAAAAGCAAAGTTTAAAGGGACGCCAACCTTTCTTCAAGGTAAGATACACTTGCCAACATGTCATGCCCTCCCCCCCCATGTTCCTCCACGACACCTCACGACACTACCAACGTTCTGGCACCGTACACAACTTACTGGTGCATATTTAACGCAATTAATAAATGACTTCAGCCATGAAATTACAAACACCAAATAATTCACATTGCTAAATCACTAGACAACTAATTCATCACATAAATTACTGAAAAAGTATTTCAATTACTGGAAGTAATCCAACTGTTGTCATGTTTGCTGATATGCATGATATGCTGAAATTCATGAGATCCATGCCTTGCAATCTTTCAGGTTCTAGCAGAGCACCTGGAGAACCGAGCCGCTGATGAACCTGTTCCACTACCATCACCAATCGAAGAGTTTGAAGCAGCCAATGTGACACAGGCAGATAATGCTGAAGAGTTTCAAGTAGCCAAACGCGGCACTTATGTTCGCGATCGTGTATCAACACGCAAAAAACCCCGGAACTTTAGACAAGCCGCGGCAAGGTGCTTGACATCGCGTAATTGCACTCATGTTTACAATTTAATGAGAAGTTAGTGCTTCGGCATTCTTCCAGCAGCAAGTTCCCAGTAACACTTTAGCGCATTTTTTCTCCCGTCATTAGAACGTGCAGCTACATGAAAAAAAAAACATATGTACCAGCTAAGATTTCCAACGCGCGAGATGGTGCACACATCGCTCTTGCCGTTGGCACACTCAACATCGTCGTTGCCGCCATCGTTTTCCGTATCGGCTGTCGGTTCGAACATGTACGGCGAAAACACAAGCTGTCCGAGACAGCGAGAACGTTCAGTAATGCTTACAACTCAGCCATAGAATAAAGAACAACTTCGACTCAGCTGTGAAGCCAGAACAGAACAGCGTGCTACGCTCTAAAACGGCGGCGCCGACTGGCGACTGCCGCGAATGACGTAACAGCGGCCCCGACCAATCACGGGCAACAGCGGCGTTCTCGTGATGCACTGAGGCGCTGGTGAGCGTTTTCTTGGAAAAACAGCCGCTTGCGTTTGTTTACGCCCTGTTTCAACCAGATATTCGTGTTCAGGGGACTCAAAACTGTAGAATGCCGCAGAGAACTCATTTTTAACGCGATAGCGTTAAAGAGCTCGTGTCGCAAAAAAGCCGGTGTCGTCGGCGTCCGCGGCGTTGGCCGTGAGCGATAAATCACGGCAGGAACTTCATAAATAAAAAGCAACTTCCAAAGTGGCCTGGGTGGGAATCGAACCAGGGTCTCCGGATTGTGAGACGGAGACGCTACCACTCAGCCACGAGTTCCATGCTTCCAAGCGGTACAAACGCGCCTCTAGTGAATGCGGTGTTGCCTTCGAAACAAGCCGTGGAAAGTTATACTGCGGTGTATATCGGTAATTATGAACATGTAACTTACAGAAGTCGCAATTACACGAGTAGCGAAGTGCGTTTCCGCTGCATTTCTTCTGCGCTTTCCGCACACGCAGAGCCATCTTGCGGCAAACACAGAAGACCCCCTCCTCTCCATGTACGGAGGTGCCCCGACAGATGGCGCGCCACGCGCGCGCATTGGAGCTTTGCGGCCCGGACTCTCTCTCCCCTGACAACGCTTCGCCTTGCTCCCTCTGCAGAATCAAGCGTCCTTCCTTTCTTTAGATCACTATCTGTCTATCTCTCTGCCCGTGCCGATCACGACGTTTGGCTGGCGTGCATCATTTCCCACTCCGAGATACCGAGTTCTTTGGTTCGCTCCGCTTGCTCAGGCGCATGTTTCGCTGCTGCGCCGAACGCTGCGTTGCTCGACCATATGGCTCGACGCTCATCGCGTCCGATGCGGGGCGCCTCGTAAGTGATGGCTGCCCTGTAGCCCATTGTCTTACACCCCTTGGCGGGTCGACGGGAACGCTGTCGCGTTCCACTCTTGAAGGCGAAGCTTAAGCGTCCTCCAATTTTTTCGAAAATTGTTTCAGCTTCCCTATAATGTGCCTAGTGGCCGTCGCTGTTGAGACATACCAGCACCAGTTTAATTTACTAGTCAATATCTAGTGGAGCGCTACATGAAAAAACAAATATTGTGATCCAGGGTTTGTCTGTCTCAACTGGCTACTGTGTGGCATGATCTCAGATGTCCTACTGTAGTACCCAACAAGTACAGGTCCCTAAAACTACGTCAACTGCTACAGCGTTTCTCATCGATAAAGTAATAAATTACACGTAAAAGGTTACTCAAAAGAATTAAATTACAGTGAGTGTTACAGATTAAGAAATCTAATAGTAAAATTACAACATTACCAAAATGTTTAATAGATTACAAGAATTGGTACATGTAATTTGTTATGTACAAGTCGGCTTGTATAGGAATGACAATGTGTCATCCAAATTAAAATATATGTTTTTAGGCTAAAAAAAGATGCCTTATACTTTCTGCCGTTGGGCCCCCTACTCATCTCTAGCGATTGAGAGAACAGTTGTGTAGAACTACAAGTATCAACTGACATAACCTTCAATTTTGAACTTCAACCAACAGATCAGTGTGCGCTGCATGCCCCACTGCCTTCTACAATAGCCACTGATATAAACTATAGTGTAGTTACGATCTGTGGAGAAAGGCAAGTTTGCACTCAGTGGAGCGTTCAGCTGTCCCAAACAGTGCTGCACCACATGCTGCCACTCACTAGTTTGGCCAGCAAGCGAAGCAAGTACCAGTGCAAGGAAACCAAGAGCTAAAACATAAGCACAATGTATAGCCTCAGTGATTTAAAATTGGACTCATGACTTATGGCTCTTCCACCACAAAAGCTGTATTGGAAAACGCATTGCACAAGCTTTTTTAATATTGTACTTTGAAAGGTTAGAACTTAAATGTAGTTGACAGATTCACCTTTCTGTAACTAATTTACACACCTGGCACCTGGGAACTGCTCTTTCTTGGTATTTTGCATCTTTGCTGGTATATATACCAACAATTTTGGGCCATCCTACTAAAATACACATTTACTTCTTCCACCTTGTGGTTTGTCATGTGAAAAATTAAAAAAAAGTAATTCATGGCAGCTCATAGAGCAAGCAAATATGAAAAGAAAAATGTGCAGTCCAGTTTTCTAGCATTGAAAGAGAGCTTTTTGGTGTTTGGGTCTGAGAAGAAAAAGAGACTCTCACATAACAGATTACTTGGTCTTGCCTGTGGCTTTTTTGCTTCTTATGCAACGTCAGCCATGATACTACAGGAGACATGACAGCCCATAGACACTAGCCACCGAGTGATCGTTTGTGATCATGAATTGTGCTCACACATGCGCACCCTTCCAGAAATTCTAGGGGATATGGAAGTGGTGGTTGTTAAGCAGTCTTAAAGCTACAATATCAAAAAGTATGGGTACTACTGCACCATATACGTCCATTTTGTCTGCATGTATTATAATTGCACAAGTACTAGTCCAGAGAACCGCTACATGCACCTTACTAACGCCATCTAGAAGCCCATAGGCTGTTCTAGCCACTAGCGGACCAACGAAAAGACATCTAGCACCAACTCTGGTACTTCAGAGATTCTTTACCTTACACCAACCAGCTTTCTGTAGCTGTGTTACCACTGATTTTACAACAGTTGAATATCCGCAAATTTAATTTCAGTGTGACAACCAGAACCTTTGCAGACTGCAACTGACAACCCAACCATACTGCTGCGCGACTGTGCCACAGAATAACTGGGTATCTTACTGTGCTTCTGCATCAAACTAGTACTGTCCAGAAAATAATGGTGACAATTTTACACTACAAGAAACTACATCGATGCTACCAAGTCTATGCATATCTGCACGAATACTTTGCTGAAGAACGCTTTGCGCGTACCTCTACTTGGCGCTGTTATCTGCGTCGTATATGCGGACTTTCAACAGGCAGCGAAAATAGCACGCGCAACTGCAAGCTTCTCCAATGACAAGGTATGCGTCAGACGGTGATATTTTCATGTACGAATAAGACAAAACAAACAAGCTTAGTAAATAACGAATGATGTGAACCAAATTTAAACGAGAAATGAAGCAATAACTCTGGTATGAATTTTAGATTTTATCATGTCCTCCAGGGACAATATTGGTTATATGCAGCCGTATGCCGATAAAGCATGTCGTTATTTAAGATTACCAATAAATATTGGCCTCGTCATGAAGGTCGCTGTAAGTTGGAGTAGGTGACAGTGATGGCTTGCTTACCTCCCGGCATGATGCATATACAAGGACTCGCACAAGTATTGACGCATGACTTTCTACAAGTTCCCAAAAGACTTGTAGCGTAGACACATATATATTTAATAACACTGCGCTGTGAATAACAGCACAAGAAAGCTTCGCGCTTCAGCTACTTCCACTCTTCAACTTTGAAAGTCACACAGGAAGCCGCCATGACACCTTTCCTGCAGGAAGCAGGTACTGCTTCAAGCAGAAAACGGAAGCGGAAACAATTTATTGCACTGCAAAAACTTGCACGCTTTTGCACGCTGTCACTGCAAAAGCATCCATGCTGACGAAGGGTTCTCTGGAGATTGTGCTTTACCAAGAAGGGAACGATGCAGGCAATTCAAAATGCTCCAACCAGCCGAGCTACGCTGCGCAGCTGCCAAGAACGGACGAGTTAAACGAGACGACTGTGCGACATGCAAAACTGTTTTATATATCTTTATTTGACGCTTTTTTAAGTACATAATCAGGTATAGGTGACGCAGGCACGTGATGTCAGCAGGCAGTTGCTTAGTGCCACGTGCCCGAGGAGGCATGCACAAAGTAAAGATGCATCGCTTTACAATCTCGGCCTCAACACAGCACATGTAAATACAGAGCCTATACCTGCAATAGTTTTCTGAAAAAGAAAGACGAAGAAAGGGATAGGAGGTTAGGTTAACATTAAGTTCAAAGCACATTAAACGTGTTTGAAACTAACCTGCGGAATATCTTGAATAAAATTCTTGAATGGTACTGTGGAATGACACTTAACACTAATAAAAGCGTATCACTTCACATGACGTGTAAGAAATCAGTGCTACCTTCTACATAATACTTAGACTCATCCCCTATTCTGAGAGAAAGTAGCTGCAAATACCCAGGGAAAAGGTGCAAGATTAATACTCAACCAATTTTCATTCGCCCACCTAAATAAGGGCTGTTCATCATCATCATCATAAGCATATTTTATCTCCACTGCAGCACGAAGGCCCCTCCCTGCGATCTTCAATTGCCCCTGTCCTGCGCCAACCGATGCGAACTTGCACCCGCAAATTTTCTAATTTCGTCACTCCACCTAGTCTTCTGCCATCCTCTACTGCGCTTTCCTTCTCTATATCCATTCTGTCCCACTAATGGTCCAGCGGTTACATAATCTGCGCATTATATGACCTGCCCAGTGCCATTTCTTTCTCTTATAGTCAATTAGAATATTTTTTATACCAGTTTTCCTTCTAATCCAAACTGCTCTCTTTCTGTCTGTTACAGTTATGCCTAGGATTCTTCGTTCCATCGCTCTTTGCGTGGTCCTTAACCTGTTCTCAAGCTTCTTTGTCAGTCTCCGAATCTCTGCCCCATATATCAGCACTGGTAAAATGCGCTGATTGTATACCTTCGTTTTCAATGATAACGGTAAGCTTCCAGTCACAAGCTCACGATGTCTGCCATATGCGATGCAACCTATTTTATTATTCTCTTAATTTCCTTCGCATAGCAGGGTTTCCTGTGAATAATTGAACTCTGTAAACGTACTCCTTCACAGACTCTAGAGGCTGACTGGCGATCCTGAACTCTTGTTCCCTTGCCCGGTTATTCATCATTACCTTTCTCTTCTCCCATATTAATCTTCAACCCCCACCTTACACCTTCCCTGTTGAGGTCCTCAAGCATTTGTCGTAACTCGTCTGCAGTGTTGCTGAATAGAACAATATCATCGGCAAACCGAAGGTGGCTGAAGTATTCGCCATCAATCCTTACTCCTAAGCCTTCGCAGTTTAATAGCTTGAATACTTCTTCCAACCTCGAAGTGAATAGCATTGGAGATAGTGTCTCCTTGTCTGACCCCGTTTTTTTAAAGGTGTCTTGCTACTCTTCTTGTGTAGAATTAAGTTGGCTGTGGAATCTCTGCAGACATTTTCCATGGTATTTACGTAAGCGGTCTGTTCTCCTTGATTGCGCAATGCCTCTATGACTGCTGGTATCTCTACCGAATCGAATGCCTTTTCGTAATCTATAAGAGCCATATAGAGAGGCTTATTGTACTCTGCGGATTTCTCGATAACCTGATTAATGACATGGATGTGATCCATCGTAAGGCATCCCTTCCTGAAACCAGCCTGTTCCCTTGGTTGACTAAAGCCCAGTGTAGCCATTATTCTGTTGGAGATTATTTTGGTAAATATTTTATGTAATACTGCGAACAAGCTAATTGGCCTATAATTTTTCAAATCATTAACCTCTCCCTTTTTGTGGATTAGTATGATGTTTGCACTCTTCCAGTTTTCTGGAACTCTTGCAGTCGATAGACACTTAGTATAGAGAGCCGCCAGTTTTTGAAGCATTGTCTCCTCCATGTTTCATTAAATGGACTGTTATTCCATCTTTTCCTGCCGCTTTTCTCCGTTTCCAGTCTTGCAAGGCCCTTCTGACATCATCTCTTGTTATAGGAGGAGTGCGATATACGTTCGATTACCTTTGTGCACTTGGAACAATGTCTGAGCCACTTGTGAAATGTTGCAAGTGCGAGCAAGCCTATAACTTTGGCAAATGTGCTGGTTTAACTGAAAAATCCTTCAAATCAAAGAACGAGGCTGCAAAGAAAACGTGGCAATGCCCATCTTGCATAAGTGCTGGAAGTAGCAACATGCGCAGTAAAAACAGTAATGGCTCTGAAACAGATATTAAACTTGCCCTCATGTCAATTAACCGAAAACTAGAACAGCTGATGACCCTGGCAGGAAAAATTGAGAGCATGGAAGAGTCTCTTAACTTCACAGCAACGAATTTCGATGAAACTTAGCAAAATTTCTGCCATCTAGAGGCCGATATAAAGGACCTGAAGATGTTAGAGCTTGAGAAGATGACCTAAATCAGGTTGCCCAAGGTCAACTTGAAAAACAAATACATGACCTTGAATTTAGAAGCAGGCAGCTGAACTGGGAACTGCATGGGATTAAAGAAGTAGCGAACGAGGATCTTACAGTCATATTAAATAACGTGGCTGATAAACTTCGAGTGCCTCACTTGATGGAATCAGACATCGCAACTGTTCATCGAATTCCCGCTAAACGTGATAAAGTGCCAGGCATCATTGTTCGTTTTACGAAGCAAGCAATAAGAGATAAATGGATCAAGAATAGAAAGAACCTTAAGGACAGCGAGCCAGTCATTTTCGTGCAAGAAAACCTAACACGCCGCAATAAAGAACTGCTCAAGGTAACGAAAGAACGCGCCAAAGATTAAGGATATAAGTTTACTTGGTATATCAATGGAAAAGTTTTCGTTCGTAAACGTTAGAGTATGAGTGCCATCCATGTGAAGGGAAAGAGCGACTTGAATCGATTGCAGCACTGTTTCATAGTGTCTCTTGTGTTCCTCTTGGAAAATAATCAAAATGCCACAGATGTATCATCTGCCGAATGACCTGAACCACACTACTTAATGTATCGCGCCAACATTTCTTAACGCTATTCACCTAAATGCACGCTCTGTAAAGAACAAGACAATGTGTTTAGAATTCTTTGGCGAATTTTCATTTACTTTTTTTTGATAATGCTGAGTGAAACTAGGGGCACTAATGGTTCCGACATTTTTACGATGACTAACTATAAAACTTACTATTTGAACCGCTTTAGCCACCGCGGGGTGGCGTTGCTTTACTGGTGTCTAATGGCATTGAGTGCGACATGTTGGACTCGTACTGTCTAATTACTGATGATTTTGAAATCGTATCTGTCTGCAGTGCCAGATTCGTGTTTTAAGTTTTCTATCGTCCTCCCAAGGGAAATATGGTTAGGTTCTTGGAATTCTATGATTTTCTTTCGTTTATAACAGATAGCAAATACACACTAATAGCTGGAGGGGATCTTAATATTTACTTGTTGAAGGATAGTGTTAATACTAGAGACTTTAACACGGTTTTGTCTTCGAACAGATATGTTAACCTTGTTAGAGTACCAACAAGGGTCACACCAGAAAGCGCGTCTCTTCTCGATCTGCTGATTACGAACTCCTCCCAATCAATAGGTGAAATAGGCGTAATATCATGTGCAATCAGCGACCACATTCCTGTATTCATGAGCATAAATAAGACTGGAACGGTAAAGTACCGACAGGAAAAAGCAAAGTACAAGTGTATAAGTAATGATGCCCTGAATTCCTTTCGCAACTCACTGGCACAAGTTCAGTGGGATAACAGTGGCATTGCTAGTGATGCAAACGAGGCTTACAATGAGTTTCTCGAAGTATTCAAACTGGTCTACCATTCTTGCTTCCCATTAAAAGTGCGTGGATCAAAACGTAAATGTCGCAAACCTTGGATAACTTCTGAGTTACGCCAAGAAATTAAAATGAAAAACAAGCTTTACAAAACCCTAAATTCACGTTCAGCCGATGACCTGCGGATGTTTAGGGTTAACAAAAAAACTACGCCAGGCATGCGCGGAATACTACTCTACATTACTTGATGTTAAAAATGGTCGACTCAATTTGCTGTGGTCAAGATTAAATTTTATACTGAAACGTGAACAACGACACGCTGTGCCAAGTACGCTAAAGCTAGATTTTTATTTATTTATTTCTTATTTATAGATACTGCGATCGTTTACAAGATTTTAGCAGGGTGGGAACATACAAGTACATTCATACAAACATATAGTTCAAGCAATCATGCCGACCCTTGAATTCAACATGGCAAAAGGATAAAATGCATGAAGGAGCAAATTAACTATGTGCGGTTGAGTCATGAATGCAGCTGCGCCTGAAAACAGGATAAAGATTTTTTGTAACGACGTCATCAGGAAGTTTATTCCAATCATCTATTGTTCTTGTAAAATAAGAGTATTGAAGCAGTTGTGCGGTGTTAACGGTGTTATTGCTAGGGAGTGTTTATGACGAGTAGCATAACCAGTTAAAGCTGTTAAGATGTGAGGTATCACTATGGTAGTGGCCATTCATTAGCTGAAAAAAGAATTTTAATATGGAAACACGATTTTGTTCTGTAATCGAAGAAAAGCCACTATGTTTAAGGAGATCTGCTATAGAAGTTTGACCGTAAGTATTGTAGATAAATCGGACAGGTTTCTTTTGAACTCTTTCTAATTTTTCAATATTTGTTTTTGTGTAGGGGTCCTAAATGATTATTGCATATTCTAAAGTAGGACGGACTAATGTATTATATGGCAGGAGCTTCTATGCCTTTATTATATCATAATAAAGGTATATTATTATATGCCTTTATTATATCATAATAAAGATGTATCTGGGGAAGAGCTAGCAGATGCTTTTAACAACATTTTTACAACCCTAGCTCACAGCAACCCACCGCGTGATTCTAATAAATACATTAATTCTTACAATACGGACACAATATTTCTGAACCCGGTTACAACAGAAGTTATATCAGTAATACAAAACCTTAATAACAGCGGTAGCTATGACACTGGCGGAATTCAAGTAAGGCCTGTGAAGCATGTTGTAAAAGTCATTGCGCCTCTTATTGCAGATATATTTAACTTATGCTTAGCTACCAGCACATTTCCTAATAAAATACAAATAGCCAAAGTAACGGTTCTGTATAAAAAAGGAGACCGCGATGATTTAGGAAATTATAGACCAGTATCTATACTCCCAATCTTCTCAAAAGCTTTTGAGAAAGTTCTATATACTAGGTTGTCTAATTTTATTCATAAGCATGATCTTGTGTCACCGAATCAATTTGGGTTTGTAAAAATAAATCTGCCGAGTTAGCACTACTCGAACAAAAGGAATACATACTAACACAGTTTGAAAAGAAAGTCTTCGTTATTGGTGTTTTCGTGGACTTCTCGAAGGCTTTCGACTTAGTGAACCACACTATACTCCTAAATATCTTAAGAGTGTTATGGTTTTCGAGGACAGGCTCGAATGCTTCTTAAATCATAGTTACCACATAGAAAACAGGCTGTCTGCATAGACAATACAAAATCTGAACTAAAACCTACTACTGGCGTTCCACAGGGCAGTATATTGGGACCATTACTATTTAATATGTACCTTAATGATATCTCCAACATAAACTCCACTCCTAAATTTATTATCTACGCTGATGACACTAGCATCTTTTTTGCTGGAAATGATTTAGATCTTGTTCGGGAATGCAATGACACTATGAACGACTTACAAAAATAGGCTGAATACAACCCACGAAACACGCAAGCAGCTATTTGATGTCTAAAAGATGTCTTGAACGGCTAATTCAAAAGTCTATTTGCTGTCTTGATCAAGATATTTTGTAGCCATGGACGTCTCAAGTACTTCAGTAAGCCCTGCTAACGTTACGCTAAAAGTTGGCTAATGGACAGCTTGACAAGAACAACTGAAGACTTCGTTTAGACATACTCTCAAATTTTTGCGGCAGCTGTTACAGTAACACGAGATTTGCCCGCAGTTACAATTTATTTCAGATGAGACACGGACATCAGATAAAAAAGTTTATATTGTCGGATCGAGTGATGCGCAGGTAGTTTTTCCAGATGTGAACTATGGGAATACTGTAGTACAACCTCATTGGTCAGTTAGTGTTTTTTACTTATACCAATCAATTGAATGCCGCCTGTCAGAATTATTTTGCAAATAAAAGGTCTGTATTGTATGCTGATATCATGCCAATGTTCTGCCCATTGATATCATGCCCATTGACATTAGCAAGAACATCTCTGCATGAAACACGTCATTATTGACAAAACTTCGCCCTGCAGGGTCTCCACCGAATTGAAATAGTGTCTAGCAGGGAAACATTTTGTCAGTGATGCTGCAGTTCAGGTAAAAATTACATGGTTTCAGCTACAGGGGGCACAATATCCTGACACCAGTTTACGAAACAGAACGCTGTGCCGCAATGAATTAAGAAATAAACGATAGTATACACACCTGAAAAAACACTCTGCGAACCACTCTAACTGGCCGTGTAAATAAATTTTTTTTCTGATGTCCGTCCTTCATTTAAAAGTAAATTGTAACCTACTTTGTGGGTGCCCCTTGTAAAGTAACGCCACATGCTTGTACAGCATCATGCAGAAATAATGATCAGTTCTTCGATACATCATCCATTAGCAAATTACTTGCACGTTGCATGTTACTGGAATTTAAACATAAATCATAATATGCTGTTATTTTTTTCATGCACTGTGCGATGATGTACAATGAGTTTTTCATGCATAAAAGATGATTACAAGCGAAAATGCAGCCAGATATCTACTTCACACCATGCCACATAGTCATACTTTATTACCTAATAAATTAGAAAAGATGCAGAAAGTGTAATTAACAAGAGTGACAAATTGCAGCAAAGGTGAGCATGGATAAATCTTGATGATTGCCGCTGCTGCCAGAGCAGGCCAGCCTTCGTAGGAGAGCACTGGCCGCCCACAAAAGCTTGCTGTCACAGGCCACGTGTGAAGGTTCTTGTAGACATAGGCACGCAATACCTGCACAGAAGAGGGAAAAAAGACGAGGGAGGAAATGGGAATGTTGAAACTGGAACTTCAATTAGCAATATGCGCTAAGTAAGAAGTTAGGCTCACATTAAAAATAAATTTAAGCACTCCTTTCTATTAAATTACGGGTACCTTAAGGTATGTATGTGATGATGTTCAAAATGACTAGTAATGTCATGGAATATAGTTATTAAATTGCAGAGCATAGTCAAAGTGAGGCTCGAAATTATTATATGGTGTTTTGTGGCTAAAATCTAGTTATCAACTTGTCAAACAAGTCTGAGAAGCTTCCTGAAAAATAAAGTCAGTTTAAAACAGTAATACACTCGGCAGGTAAATGATGTACTAACTTAATTAAAAAGTTAAACAGCGTTTTATATTGTTCAACTAAAAGCAAGTTTGGCATTTTGCACTGCCTAGCTCTTGCCTTTTTTTCAAACATAAACATGACACAGTACAGAGTAAGCAGGTAGCATGCAAAGAAGGACTGGTGATAAAGTAGTGTTCCAAAGCAACAGTCCTCCAAGCTGGATCAATCACTTTTGTGACATATTTTCATGGGACTAATAGGCTTAGGGCAATCCCTCACACAAATGATGCATCTTCTTGGATGATGCGTCATACAACATTGAAAGTATCTCATGATGTGATCAAACGATAACATTGCCCACTGTCTTGGAAGTGTTAACATGATGTTTGCGCGAGCAAGTGCAAAGCGATTCGTATAGGTAGCAAATTCATCAGTACATCTATAGCCTCAGGTAATTCTGAGCATCTACGTTGACCCGCAATTGAGAAGGCACTGCACACAAAAAGGTGTATTGAAGTAATGGTCCATGCTGAATATTTGCCCACCAAGTGAAAAGTCAAATGTGGTAGGCTAATGGGCCAGGGCAAATACATCGCTAAATTCTGATAACACCTCCAATAATATTATTAAAATAGGTGGCAAAAACAGGACAGGAAAAATTAACAGTTAAGACAAAATTTTCAAAGCACCTCTGCAAACTGCTTGAACCCTCAGCATCATGCCTGTTCTACACGCATATCAATTGTAGCGGCAAAGCATACCTTTTACAGCACACATAAATCTTAAATTAGACTGCTTGATGATGCTGTACAGTAAATTCCTGTAAAGAAACTAAATCATACAAAAAATATTTAGAATACAGAACTGAACACATACTGGCTTGAATACATTTGTGCATTAGGGAAGCAAGGTGTAATGCGCACTGTTGTAGCAAATTTTTACTCATGTATGGAATAGTCATATGACAATAGAATTAAGTTGTGAGTTCTTACATAGCAGTGACTACCTACAGGTAAATTTTGTAAGGCTTAGAAGAATAATTATTAGTAGAACTGCGTATGTACACTGGCACTGAGAAATTGGTTATAATAGTGGCAGCTTATAAGGGACCAGTGCAAAAAAATGCCCGTTTGTGAGACACCAACTAGCTATTTTACCATGAATCACTCCCTGGCCTTGACCCATATACAAAGCACTGGGAGGACCAGAGAGTGTATAGCTTGTTGGCTTACACTCATCATGATGAGGTCCCGTCATCCAGCTAGCCCCAAGGTACAAGAAAGATGTCCCGCCATCTATGGAGTAAAAGGAACAATATAAAAGAGCATCAAGTCAGTTGAAAGACAGATTTGCAATTACAAATGAGGTAACCCAGTCACAGGCAATCATTAATAAATGCCAAGCAGTCGTGATTGCACTCCCAGATGAAGCACCCACTAGGCGAAAAGTTTTGCTGCTTATTTAGAACAAAACACAAGTGAAATTTGTACATCGGCAGCAGACGATTGCATTTGTAATTGTATACATGAAGTAAACACTGCAGTTATATTTTTCTTTCGCCATAAAGTGGGAACGCTACAAGCTTCATAGTCACTGACACACGTGCGCGCGCTGGCAACGCTGTAACCCATGCAAGAACAAAAGGACACAAAATATGGCGAGTTCAGTCTGGTTCAGGATTACAGCCAGCGCTTCGTCTTCGAATGCACTCCCTTCGGTTGGTTCGTGCTACGTTAGCCACAAAGAGTAACAAGCAGGGCAAAGTTCTGACTGGTGTTGCGGAAGTCGTGGAGCGCAGTACTGCTGAACTGCTGAACACAAGCAGAACCCTCGTAAAACGTAAAGATGAAGAAAACCCACAGGGCGGAAGAGCCCATCCATCAAGAATTGTCGCGGGTAACACCTAAAAATATTCACATTGTTGACGAAAAACAAAGTGCAATGTATTTCACTTACCAGAAAAAGTGTTATCCGAACGTGCGACGTACAAAGACGCACCGAGACACGAAGGCGGCGAACGCAAACCCTGCCATTGTGGTAGTACCGGTGTGATTCCACGCCAACTGTCCCAACCTTGGCGCTCGACCACCAGCGAGTTCTTTGAAAAAAAAAATTAGGATTATCTATTTGAAGCAGGAAGTCTTTCTGTAAAACATTTTTTGCGAAAAAAATTTTTTTCAGCACCGCTAGGAACATGTGAAGTTCTTTAGGAAGCTCGAAAGTATAAGTCGTTAAACGCATTGTCAAAAAATTTTCTCTTCTTAAATTAGGCGAGCACACGATTTTCCTATGGGAATGAAGATAGGCTTTTCATTTAAAAAGGTATGATCGATCTTTACGTTTCCCTGAATTTTTTATACGGACCTAAATATGCGAAATTTGGTGCATATTTGGAATTTTTTTGCAGAAAGATAACTTTTACCGAAAGGCTATATTTCATAGTAACTAATTGCCAGAAAGTTCTACTGAAAGCGAATAATAATTTGGGACGAATGTAACGTGAAATGGCCTGTACAGCTGGCGATAAAGTTGCAAAAAAGTTACTCTTAGTTTACGTTTCGTCGCAAATTTAGCATCGAGGTGGTCGGGGTAGAAATACGCTAAATAGTGTACCTTTTACAAACATCCATTGTCTACAAATTGATAAACTTTTATCACATTACTTTTTGTTTTAAGCAAGAAAAACATTTTTGAATTTGTGTTATACCGGTCTCTCGGTCTCTGTGCTTGCAAGTGTTTCCCCTTCGTAGGAAAGCGTCCCAGCGGTAAGCACAACTTGCGCGGATGCAAAATTTCCTGAGTCGATGGAGGAACATCTAGACAGGATAGTCTGCTCCTCAAGTTTTCACTCTAGTGCTTTATTAGAAATTATTAGCCTAGCCAATAAAAAACGCCAGCCCCAATAGAGCGCATTTAACCGGATGTCTCCGTACACCGACGGCCTGCATAGCGTCGTCACGCGGCATCGGAAAGTTACGCCGGTGAGTACAGAGTGCAGTTAGGCACACTAACATCTAGAAATGGGCGAAAACTTTGTGAATAAGAAGACAATCTGTTGCTTTATTACGGCAAATATGTAGCAAATATCAGCCAACACAATCGTGTTCTGGCGACCATGTTGAAAATAATGTTAGAGGAGTGATGTTGACTCGTCATTAAATGTTTTGGCATACTTAAGTTCAAACTACTGCATTTAAAACGATGATGGAAAGAAATAAATACCTTTAGTTGCTCGCCCTCTCTGTCTTTCTTGTTGTTAAATGTTCAGTTCAGACCAAATGAGGCAGTCCGCTGACCTTTGTGAAGCGCAGGATTTAACATCCAGTCTGCGATAAGTGAAGAAAAAAATGGGAAGGCTCGTTCGATCTATGTACAAAGGTTGCCCCTCAAATCAGCGGTTTTGCAGCTCACCGGAGCAGATGAGCGCGAAGTTTCTACTTGCATTGTTACGAACCACCGGAAGTGTGTGTTGACCGACGCGCGTCAAAAGACAGCCTACGAAACTTCTGTAGCATTTTTAGTGAAACAGACGCGCTCCAGTTTTTTCCGTGGCACGTTGAAGAAGACGACGAAGATCCGCGCCGTGATTGCTTGAGTGTATTTGTTGCTGGCTGACAGTCACCCTCACAGACCCAAACAGAACTTTCAAGCTTACACACCACACTCCAAAGTCAGAACTGAGAACTGAGGTGAAACAGCGCGAAAGAGACGAAGACACAAGGAAACAAATACCACAGACAAGCGCTGACTGCCAACTGGTAGTTTACTTGAAATTCACCGGACATTTATACCTTTTGCAGCATTTTTCAGCGCTTGTCAGTGGCAATTGTTTCCTTGTGTCCTCGTCTTTTTCGCACTGTTTCACCTCAGTTCTAAGTATGAACCAACTAGCCCTCATCAATATCTTACTAATTCAAAGTCAGCTTTCTTCGCGAACAAAATCTGCTGCAAAAAAGACACCATCGGAAAAATCTTATCTCACTTTTCAGAGACCGAGAGCAGCACCGAAAGCTTCGTGAGCGCGGTTGCTATGGCAATCTTGACATTTGGGGAACATGTCCCAGTGCTCCCTTGCGAAAAACAGCACGTGACTTCCACCACACACTCTCCAATACGTTCCTGCAGGTCGGGGCCTGTCATGGGTTTCCTTCCTCCATGTCGGATGCAATAAACGTGTGCGAAATCAATAGCATGCGTTTTTTATCCTAGCGTTCCGACATATGAAAGAATGAGTGCGACCACTCTAAACACGCATATACAAAAAGACTATTCAGCACAACCGCGAAGAAAAGTATCCGCTGCCCTTCTTATTCTATAACGCAAAAGTGGCACAGTCAAAACTGTAATCCTCTAGGCGGATCTGCAGAGTCTTTCTACGCTTCAGCATATATAGCCTGACTTCTCTGGCAGATATCACCAACAAAACTTCCGATGTCTTGCTAGAGCCACTACAGAAATACATTGTAGCTGTAGGTACCCGGAAGATTTGCACTTGAAATCTCCCTTCTTTTATTTAAAGCAATTATTGTGGTCTTTTAAGCCTAATAGACGTCACTCTTACCTTATTCTGAACATTGCCCCAAGAAGGCCACCAGGGGAAGTACAAGCATTGAAACATACTAGGTCTTGTGTGAAAAAATATAATGCATCTGAGGAGCATAAGAGCGCGTCTTAGGATTATAGCCGCAACCTTTATAGAGTCGATAACTCGAACGAGCCTTCCCATTTTTTTCTTCAGTTATCGCAGACTGGATGCTAAATCCTACGCTTCACAAAGGTCAGCGGACTGCCTCATTTGGTCTGAATTGAACATTTAAAAACAAAAAAGACAGAGAGGGCGAGCAACTAAACGTATTTATTTTTTTCCATAATCGTTTTAAATGCAGTAGCTTCAACTTAAGCATGCCAAAACATTTAATGACGAGTCGACATCACTCTAACATCATTTCCAACATGGTCGCCAGAACACGATTGTGTTGGCTGACATTTGCTACATATTTGCCGTAATAAAGCAACAGAGTGTTTTCTTATTCACAAAGTTTTCGCCCATTTCTAGATGTTAGTGTACCTAACTGCACTCTGTACTCACCGGCGTAACTTTCCGACGCCGCGTGACGACGCTATGCAGGCCGTCGGTGTACGGAGACATCCAGTTAAATGCGCTCTATTGGGGCTGGCGTTTTTTATTGGCTAGGCTAATAATTTCTAATAAAGCACTAGAGTAAAAACTTGAGGAGCAGACTATCCTGTCTAGATGTTCCTCCATCGACTCAGGAAATTATGCATCCGCGCAAGTTGTGCTTACCGCTAGGACGCTGGGGAAACACTTGCAAGCACAGAGACCGAGAGACCGGTATAACACAAATTCAAAAATGTTTTTCTTGCTTAAAACAAAAAGTAATGTGATAAAAGTTTATCAATTTGTAGACAATGGATGTTTGTAAAAGATACACTATTTAGCGTATTTCTACCCCCACCACCTCGATGCTAAATTTGCGACGAAACGTAAACTAAGAGTAACTTTTTTGCAACTTTATCGCCAACTGTACAGGCCATTTCACGTTATATTCGTCCCAAATTACTTTTCGCTTACAGAACAGCTTGCTGGCAATTAGTTACTATGAAATATAACATTTCAGTGAAAGTTATTTTTCTGCAAAAAAATTGACAATATGCACCAAATTTTGCATATTTAGTGCCGTACAAAACTCAGGGAAACGTAAAGAAAGATAAGACCTTTTTTAAATGAAAAGCCTATCTTCATTCTCAAGGGAAAATCGCGTGCTTGCCTAATTTAAGAAACAGCAGCAGCAAACGACTTTATTGGGGTCCTGAGGAGCTAAGCGGGGACCTGCAGGTTCCTACCCAGCCGTTGGCTAGTCCCATATCGGAACAGAGAGGCCATGCCTCTCCGCTCGTTCACGGGCACTCTGGACAGCCAGGAGCTGGACGTCCTGTCTCGGGTCTGTGATGGCCTTCGTCCAGTCTTCTTCTGTATTAAAATCCTGTAACACAGGGAAAAAAATTTATTGACAATGCGTTTTACGACTCATACTTTCGAGCTTCCTAAAAAACTTCACATGTTCCTGGCGGTGCTGAAAAAATGTTTTGACGCAAAAATGTTTTACAGAAAGACTTCTTGCTGGAAACAGATAGTCCCCAATTTTTTTCAAAGAAGTCGCTGATGGTCGAGCGCCAAGGTTGGGACAGTTGGCGTGGAATGACCCACCGAGACATTGAGGGCGGCAGTGGCGGTTTTTTCAAACTTCCTGCCTCCCAGTGTTTCTAGCACGGAATGAGATGTCTGACAAATTTGGAGCTTTGCTACACTTCACTGCCACCAAAGTGATCGCAGCGCAGTGGCTCTGTGACCCCGTGTGGTCACCGCAACACCGGCGTTTCGCACTTGCTGCTGTCAGTACTTGCTGCACGAGCATGGAACGGTTTCCAGGCGTCGTGTGCGGGCCTCGTGTGGAAAACAATAACACGCCCTTGATTGTTGAAGTTCTGGTGCAAAATTATTTAACATTAAAGCCAACTTTATTGCAGCTTTAATGCAGCTTTTTTTCCCTCGTTCCAACCACTTATGTGAAACTCCATGTATGAGATAAATAAATGAACTTGAACTTATTATGTTGCTTCTAACGAGTTCGGTTTGTCTGTGGCGTCTTTTATTTGCTAAAGCCGGCGGCCTACGATAACCGCACTTTTAGCACGTTGTTTGGCATTTTATGCACTTTTAGACAAAAAGATCTAAAAAAGTTCTTGAGTTAAACGTTCTGAATGTGTTTACCAAAATAGACTCTAGTGACATCAGTAGTGGGTTTTGCCGCAGATAGAATATATACTAGCATATTCCAAGTGCATGCGTATAAATGAAAAGAAAACACAAGCTGCCATATTCCGCCCTAAAAATAAACCAGTTCCCTCCTCCCTCGAGATTTTTTCACGACGTATAGATGTGGTTGAGCAAAATGTCTCGGAGCAGATACGTTCTTCCAAGGCCAGTAAAAATTACTCCTTTATAATTCCCTTTTTACTCCTATTTAAACTATTGCCATTTAGTGCGGGGCACAGCCACAATTAGCTGTCTTCAGCGCATCTACATTTTACAGAAGTTCCTTCGTCATGTTCACAATGTCCCCTGGGGCTCACCGATCATGGATCTCTTTCTGCAAAGTAGTGTGCTGAAGATCCATAACTTGTACAAATACCATTTAAGCGTCCGGTTTAAACTGGAAACACGGCGAAACGTAAGCCACATACGTTTCCTTGCTGATTTACGTACCCGAGAAGCAACCTACAAGACCATGCGGAGAATTGCGTAGTGCCGACCCCTCGAATATATTCCGGTAGAGAACGCCTGCAATTCACTCTTCCTTACCTCTTAAATGCTTATGTATATAATCATTTTGATCTCTTCAGTGCATGAAACAGTGCTTTGCGTGCTATGTATGTTATCATGTAGGTTCTGTTTTTCTTTGTTATGAATACTGTTTAAATATTGTATAATTTTTTTATGTTGTCTTTTGTACTTGTTCATTATTATATAACTGTTACTAGACTGCAATTACCTTTGTTTTAAAAGCCTTGCTGTGAAGCCACTACCAAGCGAAAGGGGGCTGCGGCTTTGTCAAGCTGTTTCTGACAGCTTTTTCTGCGCCTCCACTGTCTCTATTTGTACAAGGTAGAAAATAAAGAATATGAATTTGGTCTGGGATCCGCACACTAAAACGAATGTAAAAAGTATTGAGGGGGTTCAGAGAAAAGCACTGCGATTCATACACCACGCCTACGGAAGACAGGTATCGATGTATGACCTCAGTCGCTCCGGCCTTCCCACCTTGGAATCTCGTCGAAAAATGCACCGTTTGAATATCATGATCCACCGTTTAAATATGTTATTTGCAATCATTAATAATCATATCAAAATAGAAATCCATACTTACATACAGTACAACAGAACCCAACAGACTCGGTACAAACACGACAAAACAATTATATTGCCTCAGTGCGGAACGAACACATACAAGCTGTCCTTTTCAAGAACGATAGCCGACTGGAACAAGTTACCTTACCATGTGGCCGCCTTATCGTGACCCGATAAATTTTTTTCAGCAATCAGTTCTAGTCAATAAGTTTTGTGTGCTCGGTTTTTCACTGGTATTCTTTAGACGCTTCATTTTCGGATTTGAATGTAACGCATTTGCATCTTGTTTTGTTTGTTCGTGATTTGCTTCGCAGTAACTTTACTGTGCGCCTAAGTGGTTCTCTGTTGTAGTTATCACTGTTGTTGTTTTCTTGATGGGTCATTAATATGTAAACGTCATGTGCCCAACTCCTGCCTTGGCTACCAAAAGGCGGTCAGCAGTATTGAATAAATAAAAAAACGCTATTAACTCCTGGTGTGATAAATGTGCAATGATCTTTAACTAAAACCAAAGTAGTTTCGTTCAGTCGTAAGCACTCTACATCTAGACTCCCTTACACTAGAAATAATACGTTACCTCATGCTTCTTCATACACCTACCCAGTTAACTCCAACCCTCTCCTGGAAGGAGCACATAACTGCCATTTGCGCTAAGGCATCTAAACACTTGATTATTTGCATCATAATCTGCATAATTCTAACTCATATTTACATAAATTAGCCTATATAATTTTCATTTGCCCGCAGCTAGAATTTACTTCAGCAGCCTGGTCTCCTCATCAGAAGTACCTGTTAAGAAGATAGAGTCGATCCAAAATAGGGTCACTCAATTGATAAAATTTATGACTGCCATTTCAGCGTTACCAACCTCAAACAAGAACTTGACCTCCAGCCGTTGGATATGCATCACTCTGTTTCACTTTTGTATACTGTATAAATATGTTCATATCCTACCGTCTCATCGCTTAACCATTCACCCTCCCACGCGCACATTACGACGTCTACATAATATTCTGAGCATCAAACGCATTTCCGGAAGCACTCAAGCTTTTAATTCATCTGCACTACCAAACGCCATTGCACTTTGGAATAATCTTCCCGAGGCCATCACCACGACCACTGACTGTAACCACTTCCGTGAAAAACTGGGCAGGCATTTTAAAGCTGTTGAAGGATTCCACATTCCCTTGTATTATACACCGACTAGATCAGTATAGTACGCTGATAACACTCCAGTGCTTTTATTTGTTGTCTGCAGACATAACTGTTTATTACTCTGTGCCCCTTGACTCAATGCTACTTCTGCGATTCAAGGCCAGCCTCATAATGTGTGCAGTCGTTTCTCCGACATGAAACTCACTATCAGCTCACGTGTGAAATCGTGGAAGTTGTCCACCATTTGAGAGAAAAAGGCCGTGATATCATTCTTCAATGGATATCCGGTCATTGCACTATCACTGGAATTGATGACGCAGATAAGGCAGCTCGGACATAAAACAAAGAAGACCGCTGCGTCCCCATTCCTCTCTCAAAGACCTACGCTGCGAGGCAACTTCGCATTCTAGCACACACATTCTCCTTAGCAGAGTGAAATACCACACATACAAGGTGCACCCGACTGCACAAACCGACTTCACCCTCCATTTCACTGCAACTCAGACCTTCGGCCGGACTGTACCGACGCGAAGCGTCTCTTCTGTGTCAGTTGTGGCTGGGAGTTGCCTTCACGAAAGCTAACTCAGCACTAATTGGAATGGCTGGTAGTCCTGCATGTGATGTTTGCGGATGCGAGGAGATCATTAGCCACTTATTGTGCCACTGTCCTCAATTTCAAGCACAAAAACAATCTTTGTCCAACACATTGAGCAAACTAGTAGATGATCGTCCTCTGAGTGAACAAACACTACTAGAGTACCGTCCCCACCAATCATCAGCTCAGAAGGCAGTGAAGGCATTTATGTGCTTCCTGAGAACGTCTGGTTTGCACGAGCGTCCTTGACTCAATGACTGCCCATGCACATTTCTATACCCTCTCTCTCCCTTCTCTCTCTTCCCCTTCTTTTTTCCCCCAGCGTAGGGAAGCGAACCAGACTCTTGACTGGTTAACATCCCTGCCTTCCTTATATCCGCCTCTCTCTCTCCGTGATGTATTGTGAATAAATAAATCAAATAAAAATAAAACTTTCTGTGAAGTTATTCGAGGCATGTGGAAACTGTGTCAAATTTTGATGTACAAAAAATGTAGTCATTGGAAACAACTTGTCAAGTATGATCAGTTGTTTGGTACCAAAGTGAAATTTCATCATACAGAGTTAGAGGCCAGAGTTAGAGGCCTTCCTAAAAGGAAAGAAAACGTAAACAATAATTCCCTTAACTTTGATATGCTCGAGAGTAAATACCCTGTGATTAAATTGTCTGTGGCAGCGCTGTCAAGTCACCGGGACATAAACCTAGGGAGGAGAGACTTCACGCCAGTGACTACCACAGAAGAGGAGAAAGCACAGGAAACAGCATTGGCAGGTTCTTACATGATAAAAAAAAAACAAGAAAAGATGGGTGTGGTGGCATAAGGTGAAAAATAAAACACGGAAGAAAAAAATGATGGACACACGATCATGCATCATGCATGCCAGGCAAGAGGTTGCGGTTTACAGCATGTGCAAAAAAAAATGCTCAATTGGATGATCACTTTGCTGTTGTTCTAGCCTTGTGAGCCGCAAGAGCAAGCGGCTTCATAAAAATAGTTGAATTCGCAGTGCTCACTTGCACTGCACTGCGTGTAGCACCGTGTGGTTTGGGAAGTGGGTCCGTTATCTCAAAGTGAAATGTACCATTAACTCTGATGGGGGACAAACTATAATACACATGTATTCAGGCAGATCTTCCAGAATAAAAAAAAGATTAAAAGCAGTGCTGCCTCACCTCATTCTCACATTTTGCTATTCTGTTTGCCGCATAAGCATTGCATATTATGACTCAATGTTTAGTGAAATGCCTTTGTCAATGGCTAACCACAAATTAGGCACTACGAATGAGGTCTATATGTCAGCATTCGAGTGTTCTCTTCAGCACCTACTTTGCGACTCATAAGCCGGCCGTGAGCCGTCCACAGGGTCACCACTGAACTGGAGTTTCTTACAGGCGCATGAACGTCTGCATAAATAAAGTGTGCATAAATAAATAAATATTGCATACGCAACGTACTGCGGTGAAGCATACCAAGAGTGTAAAGGCGCCACTGTCGCTGGATATTGTGCGATACTCGCGGTGCTCGCCGTCACGTCCCCTGTAACAGTACAAACACAGAGGCGCCTAATAAATGTACTGGCAGGCTTTCAGAGATAGTTCGGACCTATCTGTGGTGATTTGAACACTTTTTTCGCCAATCTAGCACGCTCCGTATACAAGATTGTAATGGGAATTCGGTACGCGCTCCTTAATTATATACAAACACGTACGTGCTTCAGAGTAACTACGAATCTGTACCGCGTAGCCGATCAGTGTTGCTGTACAGCTTTGGCAAAGGTATATACGGCTATGAAACATTGCATGGCGACGTCCATTTTTCACAACTTTAACATACAGGATACGAAATGTGTCAAAATTCATCAAAGCATCGGCTTTGCCAGTGTTGCCGTACAGCTGTCAGAATTATCTAGGGCTATTAAAGTGCTTGGTGACGTTCAGTTTTCTTACTTTTACATACAAGCAGTCGAACTTATAAACTATTTCCGTTCCCGCGCGAATCTCCTGAAGTGTGCGGCACGCTCAACGACACAATGAACAATGCATCGGCATGATGTAATGCTTTGCCATTAAAGTCATGTGAGAAGACAGCTGACTTCCAAGCGCATCCCCTTGCGACTATCACAATTTAAGATGTTACCGTCGCAAAAAAAGACGGCCAACTCGCCACGCATTCTGTCCATTTTCTGCTGCTAGGTCGGCTAGGGACGAACGCAACGTTCTCCCCTCGTAGTAAATCTCAAGGCACGAAAGCCCCCACATTTTTTTCTCGCAACAAGTGATCCTTACGCATGCACAGAAAGAGCGGTTAAATCCAAATTTGGTGTGCTTGTGGCGCTGCCAACTTGTGACACTAAGCTCAATGTTACCGGGCATTGTACATACCCATAGTTTGCGGCGATGGTAACATCAATCGGCGATTGACCATCCATTGGGCTGTATTTGGTCGCATCGTACTGGTTTTCTGCAAACTTCCGGGCTTACTCTGTCCAATATTTCTGCGCAGCGCTGAAATCCACCGAAAACAAATTTCTGAATGCAAAACTTTAGAACCGCTAACTCCTTACATGTATCCCACAGGATGGGTCCACGAGAGTTATCATAGTCTTTCCTGAACACGGGCGAAGAATAACAAAATGGATATTAATAATAACTTCCCGACACACACTTTCCAGAATAGCGTTGCTTGACCTTTGTGTGCACTTTCTTTGTGTAACTGCAATCGCAAGAGTAATGAAACGTACAACTGCGTAAGGTTTAAATAGCTGACATTTTGTAAGCATTGTATCATGGTCGGGGCACTTGCTGCACATAACGGCCGGCAACGCTGCTGAATTTTAATATGCATCTTCAGGGCTGCTATATTGCTCTTGCCAAACAGTGGCATGCACGTTTCTTGGAACAAAGAAACTTCAGGGCGACTTGTTAGACTTGTGCTTACTTACACGTGATCGGATGCTAGTGTGGTGGTGACATCAAGGGAAGTTTACTCCTTGGCTGCCTGTGACTAACGAAACATTTACGCCGAGTTAATTGCTCGTTCGCACGTGGTTGTATATTTTTGTACGTAACAGTGAAATCTTTTCTCAGTTGTCCGATTCTTTCACGTGCTCGTAGTGATAACCGTGTCGCTTAAACTTCGGCACGTGTGCTATTGGCGTTGTTTGCGTAACAGCAATTGCTAAAGTAATCGTAAAACTGCGTACGTTCGGAATAGAACTTTTGTTAGCATTTGTATCGTGATCTGAGAATTTACTGCCCGTGATGGCCGGTCACGCTGCTGAATTCAACCACGTGTGTATTTAAGGCTGGTATTGTTTTTGGCTAATAGTGTCGTATACGTTGTCATAATAACGAAACATCTGGGGGATAAATATTTGGGGTTTTACGTGCCAAAACCACTTTCTGATTATGAGGCACGCCGTAGTGGAGGCCTCCGAAAATTTTGACCACCTGGGGTTCTTTAACGTGCACCCAAATCTAAGCACACGGGCGTTTTCGCATTTCGCCCCCATCGAAATGCCGCCGCCGTGGCCGGGATAAACATCTGGGGGACTTGTTAGACTTCTACTTATTTATACGTGAACGGATGCATGCTAGTATAGTGTGAAGGTCAACTTCATGTCTCAGCTCTGTAACGACGAAGTGTGTGTGCTGATTAGCTCGTTCGCACGTGGTCGATTGTTTTTTTTTTTAATATGAGAGTTTGTCAGAGTTGACGCTATTACGCGCTCGTAGTGAGTAACCGTATCGCTTAAGCTTCGTCTGCCATTGGTGTTTTGTTTGCTTAACGATCACGAGAGCAATCGTAAAAACTACGCAAGGAAGCATTAACTTAATTTCCTTTACTTATTTATTTCAGTACTCTGAATGTCACGTAGGGTGTTACAAAGATGGGTGGTATATTGTCACATAGTAGTAACAGTAAAGAAAGCAGCAAAACTGGGAATGACGAAACCAGCGTTTTATTGGGTGAACATGTGCTCTCAATAACAGGATAACAGGAAACAGGAAACACGATACACTCAAAGAATGGCAATAGTAGCGGTGAACACAGTTGGCGATCGTCAAAAATCTGATTTGCGGGTCAAGCACGTCGGCTTTTATACAGTCATCGAAGGTTCCAGAGTAATCGCTGGGACCCGTGTGTATTCAAGAAAGTTCTATACACCATTCGCGTCGCGCGATGAAATCAGATTACGCAAGGTTCGGTGACAACAGCCAGCGGATAGAACCATCGATAACGTTCGAGAAACTTCCATACATTCAGGTGCATCCTGCGCTGTGTGATAACATTTGTTAGGCGGTGAAATGCGGTCACCCGACAAAGATAAACAAGTACACGTGTCAATATTCTATACAATGGAAATCGTGGTTTTGAAGGATGATGGAAGTGCTTGTCGCTGTCCTTGGAATGAAGGAATAGGCGTGTGGGTTTGTACGTGAACTTGGGACGTGGAATACTGATGAAGGCATCTGTATCACAATCGGAGCACTTGCTGCATGTGATGGTTAATCGGGTGGCCGAACTGCTGAACTTTACCACGCTTGTCTTTACGGCTGGTATACCAGCCGTAAAGACAAGCGTGGTAATGTTCAGCAGTGCGGCTGGCCAATTAGCTACCACGTATAGCATATATATATATATATATATATATATATATATATATATATATAAATATATTATTTGTGCCAAACAGTACCATGCACATTTTTCGAAATAACGCAACTTTTGCGCGACTTGTTAGGCTGCTGCGTACTTGCATGTGGTCGGATGCACGCTATTAAGATGGTAATAATATCAAGCTTAGGTCTCAGCTTCCTGTAACGAGCGACACACTTATGCTACTTAGACTATAGCTTATTTGCACGTGGTCTAATTGTTTCATAGTTATAATGGGGAACGTTTGTCGATCTTTGTTGACTGCTAAACTTGTGCCACGCGCCTGCCCTCACTGATTAACCGTGTTGCTTGAGCTTCGTCTGCCGTTTGAGCTTTCTTTGCGTAACCGCGACTGCGAGAGCGATCTTAGAACAGCATACGGTTTACATAACTGAACATTTGTGGGCATTTCTATCGTGATCGCAGCACTGGTTGCACGTGATGGTTGGCCGGCCGCGCTGCTCAATTTTCCCATGCGCTTCTGTTAAACAATGCCGTACACGTTCATTTCGGGGAATAACAAAACTGTTGCGCGACTTCTTGTGAACTGCTGATTATTTACACGTTCTCGGGTGCGTGCTAGTATTACGGTGAGGTCAAGCTTATGTCTCAGCTGTCTGTTAGAATCGAAATGTTTACGATTATTAGATTATTGCACTGAATTCGCACAGTGTCATATTTTTATTAATGGAGTCCCTGCCATAGCGCCCGCATTTCTATGAGAGCGAAATGCGAAAACGCCCGTGTACTCAGATTTAGGTGCACGTTAAGAACCCCAGGTTGTCCAAATTATTTCGGAGTCTCCCACTATGGCGTGCTTCATAATGAGATCGTAGTTTTGGCAGTAAAACCAATAATTTAATTATTCTGTAATGGAGAACGTTTGTCTCTTTTGACTGTTAAATTTCTGTCAGGTGATTTACCGTGTTACTTAAGCTTCGTCTACCATTTGTTTTCTTTGCATAACCTCATTTGTAAGAGCAATCATACAACCGTACCCGCAGTGGTTGCTCAGTGGCTATGGTGTTGGGCTGCTGAGCACGAGGTCGCGGGATCGAATCCCGGCCACGGCGGCCGCATTTCGATGGGGGCGAAATGCGAAAACACCCGTGTGCTTAGATTTAGGTGCACGTTAAAGAACCCCAGGTGGTCAAAATTTCCGGAGCCCTCCACTACGGCGTGCCTCATAATCAGAAAGTGGTTTTGGCACGTAAAACCCCAAATATTATTATTAATCATACAACCGTGGAAGCTCCGAATAAGAGAGCTATATTGTAAGCATTTGTATTTCAATGGCAGCACCTCGCACACAGGGCGCTTGACCAACTGTGCTGCTTGTTCTCGCATTTGCTATCATTTGGGCCAGAATATATGCTGGCATGTGAGCGCGACGCGCTGGACAAGATAACGAGACTGTTCCATCCCCATATTTCATTGTATTCTTACTGGAGTTATATAGTCATTTGCCAAATTTTTTTATTATTGCGATAGAAATTGTAGGGACATTCCTGACGGAATTGCACTGACACGAACGTGCGCCGTGCTGGATAGTGGCTTCGCGGGCGCTGTTCTCGCGCAGCTTAGTGTTGAAGGTCGCGTAAACTTGACTCTGGAAATGCACTGTAGCTGGAAGCAGCAAGTGATCGCTTGTCTATGCTGCCCCACTTCATCACGCCAGCGTTCATAATGCGTGTTTACCGTCAGTGAGCCGTGTTCATGTTTGGCTTTGTGCACAACACCAAGTTTGTAAATTTAATAAGGAAGCAAAGGTTTACTGTACATTACACTGGCGATAACATGTACAGCTCCTTAATTATAGCTGTCTGGTAATTTGCTGTCCTAATCACCATTTCGCTTTTCGGACGAAACTGCGACATTTTTTACTGTTATCAGCTCGCTTGACATAGCCATGCTGACGTAGAGACAAGAATTCCTTTGAACTTTGCACAGCGTTTAAATCATTACAACTTTTCTGATAACTGTTTGCTCAGCAAGTTTGTATAAAGCCACAAGGAAGCAAAGTAGCTGTCAGAACCAACTGATTACTGTTAAAAGTGTAGGTTGTTAACATGCACATGGTGGATAGTAATTTTTGTACATATTTCTAACACGTTTTTATTGCGTACTTTACAGCCATGCTGTGTTCCTTCCATCAGCCTGGTGTCACTTTGGCTAGACATCATACTTCGTTGATGATCAGCACAGAAAAAAGCCCAAGAAAGCTGTTGACTTTCTAAGTACCTCTGATCTTAACAGTGCATTTTCGTGTCTGTGACCACTGGAACCGATCCTGCAGGATGACTAGTAAATTGTGTAGCGTACCCGTGATCTGTTCTCCACCTGCAATCATGGATGAAAGGCTGCACCAAGCATGTGGTAACTTCCTTATGGGCAATGTACCTGTGAACTCTGGGTTAATTTTTGTCTCTGCGACTGTTCAAGCAAGTCCACAGAGATTCCCCACTAAATTTCTTAGTGCATGTGAACTGCAATGTAGCTGACCATGACCGCTGAACCAGCCTACAGTGATCCTTAGTAAAATGTTTAGTAGGTACCTCTAATCTTTTCTGAAGTATTTCTGAAGATTTCACCAAATTTCTTAGTGCATGTGAACGGCAATGTAGCTGACCGTGAGCGCCGCTGCCATGGAAGAACAGCCACGCTCTGCCTCTGGCAACTTACATCAAGGCTGTTTGATACCCATGAATTTTTAGGATGAACTTGTGTTTGTGTGTGGCTACTGATGCAAGCCCACACAAAGCCTCTGTTAGTTTTAGGTACGGATGAACTCATATAATGCGTGTTTCTGTCTGCGACTGCTGAAGCGAGCATGCTGCAAGCCTTTAGTTAATAGTGCAGTCGCCAGAGTACCTGTGACGACTTCAGCAATATTTGGCTGCGACCACGGAAAGGTCGCATTCAGCTTCTGTTTACTTGCTAGAGGCCTTTGAGCCTGTGAAGACTTACGATGAATCTGTGTTTGTGCCCAATGAAGTACAGCAAGTATCCTGTAACTTCTAGTAATTGTGAAATCAGTTTGGTTTTGTGCCGAAACAAGTGTCTTGTAACTGCTTTTGTATCTGTGAACTCTCAAGTAATGTTCAAATTTGCAACTTCTCCTGTTTGCAACTTCTTCAGTGATTCTTTAATAATTTTATTAATGCCCAGTGTATCCATAAAATCTTCAGTACTTTTACTGTGTGCGGCCACTGAAGTACGTAGGCCCGCACAAAGTCTGGAGTAGCTTCCTTCATGGCTAAGACACCTGTGAACTATCCAGCAAATATTGCATTTGTGTGCCTGCGATCGTTTAAGCGAGCCAGCCCGCAGTAGCCCTCCTACTAACTTCTTTTGTACACCCCACCCTTGCAGAGGGCTTTTAGAGTTCTTTTACTGGCCGAGGCAAATTATTAGCTCAACTGAAATGGTCTTGTCACTACACGAAAGTGTTAATGTTCGCTCTGGTGACCTTTACCAGTTCTTACGAATGCGTGGCGCATTTGCTTTATAAATGGATAATACAGCAGCTGTTTGTCTATATATGGCCACTGAACTAGGGTGAATTTCGTTAATGTCCAGTGTAGTTGTGATATCTTTAATAAAACTCCTGTTAGTGTGTGTGGGGAAGGCTCTGGCAACTTAAAGTAGCTAACATATCTGAAATTTTCAGCAAATTTTGCATTGATGTGCCTGTGACCACGGAAGTGAGCCCACAGCAAGCCTTGTGATGTCTTCCATATTGGCCCCACTACGAATCTTAAAATTTTCTTGCAACCCAAAGTTTGTAAACAGTTTCATTCATGCGCACTTTTGCTAACCATTGTGCATTATAAACTCCTAATGCCTGAGCTTGTGCGACTAAATTATTGAGTTTTATTTGTTTGCATTCATGGGCGTTACTGAAAACTGCTGAGTGCATGTGAGAGTTCAACTCGTGATCTTCCAGAAACTGTTTTATTGAAATATATGTTGTATTTTTATTGAGATTGTCAAATGATTCAGCAGCCTGCAGAACTTAGTTCTGTAGCTTTGTTCCAGTTAGCACAAAAAAGTATAGCTTGCACGTCTATATGTTTTGAATTAATGCATTTTTATCAAGTTTTGTGTAATGTGTGTAGCTCACCGTGGCAGAGAATTATGTGCACATTGCTTAGCTGCACTGTAGCCTTCTTTAACATGCTTTGAGTTGTGGTGGGCTGTATTCCTGGCCTGTCTCCTGGTACTTCAGCTTTTGCACGACAAAAATGTTTAGTTGCCTTATGTGACTGTTGGGATAAACCTTCGAGAGCCATGCAATTCTTTTTCATCATTTCCCCACAAGCCTACACAAAACCAAGCCAAACTTACTTTGTTAACGGTATGTGAAATGCAGCAGGCCTGCTGCACTGCTAGGACACATAAAGAACGTCTCTATTATGTTAATTTATAATCATAAGGACATCCTGTGGATATCCGAAATCCACAACCAAATGTCCCACGGAAGTTCTTTGGGCGATTGGTAGCACAATGTTCCAGAAGCGTCCTACATCCTGACAAAAATGTCCTTAGGACGTACTCGGGATTACACAATAAAAATAATCCATATTTAAACATCTCTTGGACGTCCAAATATCTCATTATGACGTTCGTGGGACGTTTCGATGAAAGCCAATTCGCGTGGATGGGATGATCCCATGGACATCCAAGAATGATCCACAGGCTTTTTAGATATGTCCCGTTTCGGATCTCTGCTGGACATCTGTAGGACCTTCATGGTCCACTAAGTAAACGCCACTGAGTGCAACTACGGTGTCCTCAGCCCTCAGGCTACGTGATGTGCTGGGCGTTGACACTGCAGCGGTACAACTTTGTAGTGCGTGTTGGATCTGGAGGACAATCCCAATTGCTGTCCCCCAGATTTTTGGACCTTGCCGTTGGGTGCGGGAGTTGGCCGAGGTTGAGGAGTACTTTGAGATGAAAACTGGAGGTTTATTTACATTATTTACAGTGAGAGTACAAAGAAATTAACAGTCATAAAGTCATTACGGGCCGGCAGCGACTCGGACGCTGCGGCCCGTGGCAAGAAGCTCGAAAGAGAAGAATGAAGGAATGCTCTGTTGCTGCTCCCGGTCTCTGGCTTTTAACCCCTTCGGTGTCTCGAAGTCACGTCACGTTCGGCCAATCGGCGAGCCCGCTCAGGTGGCGTCATTTTCGGCCAATGGTAGGCGCCTGTGAGAATGTAATACCCTAGTTACACGGGCGTGCTAACCAGTTAAAACGCACCTCAGTTCCGGCTAACCGAAGTTACACCCAGTTAGACGGAAAGCCTAACTGCGGTTAGTCCACTAACCATGGTCGCTGCAAACCGAGGTTGGCCACCTCAGTTAGCGAGGCTAACAGACAAGATGGCGGCACCCATGCAGATGGACGAAGGCAGCGCGACTCCAACGAAGGTGACGGCCGAAACATCTTCCGAAAGGCGCGTCAACTGGTCTGTTGCAACAACAGAGTCGTTGATACGCATTTGGGAGGATAATCTTGCCGCGCTGCGTTCTAACACGCGCAATGCGCGCATTTACCAGCAAATGACGGAAGCACTAAATGCACGCCTGCCTGCCGGCGAAGTGCCGTACACGGCCAAGCAGCTACGCCAGAAGCTCGAAAACTTGAACAAGCAATACCGGTGAGTACGAACACTTCAATAATCACGTTGTGATAGTGTATAGCGACTGTGTTTGTGCGTATGTGTCGACTAAATCCGATGCATAAACTCAAAAGCGTGCAAAATAAGCGTTCGCACGCTACGCCTGCCGGTGCAGTTGGGCCTAATCTTATGTGTGTGTCACACGACGCACAATCGATCGCGGTCGAGTCCAATCGGGATAGAATTTCTCGGTCGCGATTGGCTCCTCTGCGAAAGCTATGGGGGTGTCAATAGTGGTCGGGAATTTCAGTCCGGATCGTGCTCGATCGCGAACACAGCATTGCTCCGACATACGATTTAGATGGGCCGAGGCACCGACAAGGAGTCTTGGATCCGGCCTTAGTTGAAACGTGATAATGTATGTGCTCGCACGTTCACGACACGGTTATTCTATTGTTTTTAAAAGGAAGCTGGCCAGCGAAAATCAAGCGACTGACGCTGCGTAATCGCATACCCGTTTTATTCTCGGCGTCACCGCACGTTCGCCGACCTTTTTCTTACATCTGTTTGACTGCTTCATAAGATAAGGCAACAGATCTCACAAAGTCTGCGTTCCTTCCGAGTTCACACTAAGCATTTGGCATAGTAAGCATTGTTTACGGGCATAAAAAGAGGCATGCGAAGGAAGGACATACATAAAAAGTTTGAGTGGGTTCTTTTGTCATACCTCTCTTTATGGGACCCAAAGTGATGTTTAGCAGAACCCACGAACTTGCCCAAGAATTCCGATTGAGCTATATTGACATTGTACACATTCTCAGTCCGCCGAATGTTCAAGTGCATCGCAGTGTTCTCTCCCTTCCTATTTTTTTTTATTTATCACAATACCCACAGCGCCCGTAGGCATTACAGCGAAGGGGAAAAGGAAACAAAGAACCAATGAATAAAGCAGGCAAAACATAACATATACCCGGAATGCTGTCATACTCGCACATACACACAAAAACATTATCTTACTTCAGTGGGCGTATACAGTTTGAAAATACATCATTTGATAGAATCATTGCGACATGGGATGGTAGCTTGTTCCATTGGCTTATGGTTCTGGGGAAAAATGACATCTTAAACGCTTAAGTTTTGCAGGCTATTTCTTTAACCTTATTTTCATGGTCCAGCCGTTGAGAAACGTAATCAGGCTTGGAAAAATATTTCCCGGGATTTATACCTGTTCGAGAGTGGAATATGTTATGAAAGAGTTTCAGTCTGAGATATTTCCTGCGTTGCTGAAGTGGCTCCCGACTGAGGCTTTCTTTTGCTCTTGAAACACTGAAATTCCTAGTGTACTTTAATAAACAAAACGAACGGCTATGCTTTGAATTCTTTCTAAACTGTTGACGTCACGTGCCGTCCACGGATCCCACACAGCACACGCATAATCCAGAACAGATCGGACATTTGATTTGTACAATGATACCTTTGTCTCCAGTGGCAACTTTTTTGCATTTCTGCGCAGAAAACCTAGAATGCGGCATGCTTTACTCGTGATATGATCAATGTGACGGCTCCAAGAAAGAACAGGTGTGAAATAAACGCCGAGATGTTTGTGCTCCTGAACCGATATTATCATGGTGGAATTTAAAGAGTAACAGAAGTCATGAGGGGTTCTTTTCCTGGAGAAACGCATATGAACGGTTTTTTTCATGTTAATGCGCATATGCCACTTGTTGCACCACTAATTTACCTTGTACAGGTCATTTTGTAAAACATTGCAGTCATGGGTAGTATGAATAGTCCTGTACAAAACACAATCATCGGCAAATAGCCTGATTTGCGATGAAATACCGGAGCAAATATCATTTATATAGATAAGAAATAAAAGTGGTCCTATGACTGATCCTTGGGGCACTCCAGAGGACACATCAACTTCACGGGATGTTTTGCCTTTAAGCACAACTTTTTGTTTTCTTAAATTTAAGTATTCTTTTATCCAGTTAACATCCGTACTGTTTATATTATATATTTCTAATTTTTCTATAAGTAAAGAGTGAGGGACAACATCGAACGCCTTCTTAAAATCTAGAAACAAGCAGTCAGCAGAAAAACCCTTGTCCAAAGCTCCTGCTAAATCATTCGTCAGCTCAAGCAACTGTGTTGTACAGGAAAATCCACTGTGAAATCCATGCTGCTGGGGGCTGAGCAAAGAGTGCACGTTCATGTGGCTCATGACATTACTGTAAAGCACATGCTCAAGTATCTTACATGAAACGCTAGTAAGCGAGATAGGCCGGTAATTCAAAACACTACTTGGCGGTCCACCCTTATGCACAGGGACGACATTGGCAAGTTTCCAGCCATCTGGTAAAGATATTTCTAGCAAAGCTTTAGTAAATATTACACACAGATATTTGGACACCTCCCGTGGGCACAAAGAAAGCAGTGCTGGTGACAAAGCGTCAGGCCCAGTTGCTTCAGACGGATTCAATGTTCTGAGAGCTGCCTCTATTCCTCGTTGGTCAATCATGATATCGTCCATGGGCTCACCCACCACTTGGGTGGATCGCGCCACAGTATTTTGAGTGTCAACACGAGCAGCATACACAGAACTGAAAAACGAGCTAAAGCACTCGGCTTTTTCAATGTCGTAATGGATGGTAGCACCGTCGCTATCAAGAGCAGGTATTGATAATACATCTTTACTGTTCATTTTAAAGAATTGTCACAGTTCTTTCGGTCTTTTCTGTATACGCAGGTGGAACGTGCTAAAGTATTTATCTTTGGCTGTCTGCGTAGCTACCTTCATCTCTTCAGTTTTGTTTTTGAGTTTATCTTTAAGCTTCAACGAAGGGTTTTGCTTATAAGCAGCGTAAACGTGAGCTCTTTGCCTGGCCTTGCATTTCACCTGTCGAGAACACCACGGCTTACTTTTGCTGCGCCGCGCCATCATAACCCATGATGGGACATATCTTTCACGCACCTTGAGCAACTTGTTCTTAAATACTTCCCATAATTCTTCCATATTCATGAATTCAGCATGTGTCTCAAATACATCATAGTAGGAATCTAGAGCCAGGGTCATTTCACTGACACGTGCTTTTTGATAGCTATAGATACCTTTTCTGTGCACAGTTCCAGAGAGGTGGGCGATATGTAACTTGTGAAAGCAGTGCCAGTCTGTGTGCAATTTTTATATCTAATAAATAGCAGCGTATGTAATTCTTTTTTCCCCTAATAAGGGGGGCAATTCTATTAAAAGTACATTTGCATGCTGTGAGAAGTTTTGTACACTAAATGAATTTTTCTTTTAGGAAGCTGAGGCGCACTGGCACATCGACAGGCTCAAAAGGTGTTGAGTGGCCTTTTTATTGGCAGCTCCACTCATTTTTGGGGACGCTTCCCGTCAACGACACTGACCTTGTAGAGGAGAGCGTGGAGGTAATTTGAACTGTTTATCATTACAGTGCTATACATAGTTGGTGTACTCAGTAATGAATACTCTCTCATACTTGCTCCCTACTCATTTCACAGGAGTGAGCACTGGTGCTCGATTGGGGCTGATTAGGATGAATATTAATGTGTGCTAGTTAGAGTATGAATGAAATTCAGTGACGGTGATTTTGAGTGGACTGAAGCATTAACAGGGGCGATTGTTGGCGAGTGTGAGTGGGTGCATGTGAGTGAGTGTCAGCGAGTGCGAGCAGGCGCAAGTATGAGAGTGAATGGGTGCTAGTAAATGTGAATTGACTTTGAGCGCAAGTCAGGGTTGGTGAACATGACTGGGCGTGAGTGTCAACTTGTGTCAGTGAGTACACAGCCTGCAAAAATACAGTTTCTACATGCATTATAGCATATAAAATAACGCTTTAATTGCAAATTTCCAACAAATGTACAGGGGCTTCTGGACTAAACGCATGCAGCTTTGCTTGGCAAGGCACACAGCAATGCGAACAAAGTGCCTCAGAGTTGTGAGCACAGCGACAAACAATGCCAGTGCAAATTACAATTTATTAATACAATGTGAGAATATTGTAACACATGTATGCACTTGAGTAACTGATGATTCAATTAGACATTTAAATAGGGTAACTGATTTCCCATCATTAGACACAAGATATTCAAAGGAGAAACAATAAAAATGGCTACTTATAGCACATTCACTTCGTTGAAAAATGTACCTCGACTGTGTGGAACAGCGAATATCTCCCTGAAGTTGTAGGTACTTCATTATGCATTTTTGCACAAATGCATTAGAGCGTACGAATTTGAGTGAAAAGGCACACAAAAATCTTAAGCTGTATTATATTTTGAAAGAAAGTATTGTTAATCAAATTAAATATGGCATAGAACGTCCACACATGTGTAAGCAGTAGATAGCACACTTGTAGTATGTGAAGAGCAGAAATGTTTTTTCAAACAATGTTGCAGGATTCTATATATGTGTGATAACAGTACCTTCAGTGGCACTGGAAGTGAAACAAACACGGTCATCCACCTGACTGTAGCATGACGTTGCAGAGTCGACAATTTTTCCCATTCGTGAAATTTTCTCCACTTTTTCTCAACGTTTTCTCAGCAACGTTTTCTCCAACGTTGCTCAGCGCCATCGAGCAGTTGGTGTCACAAGATTAAAGCTGCCAGAAACGACAGAATAAAAAACGTCCAGCAATAACGACACAGTCTAGCAAGAACACCAGAAACACAGCTTATCACAGCACACGCGCTCAGGTAACCATACCGATACAGCAATGGATTGCCTTGGCTTTCGCACCGACCGTGAAATAGACTTAGGCCCTTGGTTGACTGACTGGCTCTAACTGCTGCCAAACCCCGCTAAAGCAATTGCATCAGTATACTTAGAGAGTGCAGACGTTAATACGACGGACACATTTTAAGGAAAATAAAGTTTTTATGTCAATGTACTTAGAAAGAACAGCTAAACAAATACATTTTCATTCGCAGTAATGAGTATCACGTGACCTGCTTCACAGCGCTGCAGCGGCACTGAGGACAGGTTTTCCCGTGTAACATATGTCCATCCCTAGTTACCGGTAACCATAGTTCAGCCCGGTAACTGAGGTGCGTCTTAACTGTGGTTAGCACGTCCGTGTAACTAGGGTATAAGTCACACCCGGCGCAGAAGGTCGCTCCATTGTCTCCACCTGTCCGAGGGAGTACTTCTCTGCGGTCCTGGTCTGCAACCGCCGTCACAAAGGCGGATGGGGGAGTTGCTGCCAGGGCTTCACGGTGCATTACAGCCGTCTTGCCTCGCGGCTTGTAAGCGCACAGCGGGGGCAGGCGGTTTGTTCTCGAGCGACCTTTCAGAGCCGCAAAGCAGCTTTGCTCGGGATTCACGTTACCTGGAACAGTGCCAGGCTTCCGCTACACTTTCGGGAAGAGTCAAGCAGTGGGACAACAGCTCCACATGCGGCGCACGAGGTGGGGGATGCCCACTTGTTTGGACGTGCCGCGCCTCGGGAACGTGGTAGATGTGCCTCTGCGCTCCTTAATTAGGTGACGCGATTCAATGTGGTCCGGTGACCTCGAAGGCGGTTCAGGAAAAGGTCCCGTATTTAACATGCGCTGCCAGAAAGTGAGTTCGAACGTGGTTGCTGACAACCCGTTGTGCGCCCTCGTTTCGGCGTCTGAGCCTTTGGTGTGTCACTCCCATGAGAATTTGCACGAAGTAGAGACCGCAGCCTGTGTCTCCAATGGCAGGAGAGCGAGCTTACCTGGAGAAGAGAGCCTTGGCAGAGGATGCTTACCTGGTGGACCCCACTACTTCCTCTGGTATCATCTTCAGCATGCAAGAACCACTAAAGGCACAGCAGAGCAGTCCATTTTGTCAATAAATTGTTGATGGGCTCAAAGAGACGAGCTCCCAAGAGGAGCGGGGTGGCAAAGCCGTCGGGCGCACAGGGACAGCTGGTATTGCTGTTGACGCCGATGGAGTTCTCCTGCACTATTTCCCATCTGAGGAGGCTCCCCAGGAGTCTTTCAAGGTGGTGATACCCCACAGGCTAAGGAAAGCCACCTTGAGCTATTTCCACGCCTCGCAGTTAGGTGAACATGCGAGTGGCCTTAAGACTCCAAAAGTTGTGCCACTCCACTACCTGGCCAGGCATGAAGCGTGGCGCTCTTCACTACGCCTGCTCGTGCTGCATGTGCCTATGGTGAAGCCTCGTGTGGGCAAACTCCCCGGGCTAATGCAGCCAATCGACAGCCAGCTACCCTGGGAAGTCGTGGCCTGTGAAATTATGGGACCCTTTTCCAGAAGCTGGCAAGACGGTTTTTTTTCCTGGCTGTCACAGATCACTTTACTAAATGGGTTGAACTTTTCCCACTTCGAAAGTTAACAGCACGCGCAATCTGGGACAGGTTGACCGAGGTCTTTAACAGCTTCGGCTTTCCGGTGGAGCTGATATCAGACAATGCGTCCTACTTCCCAGCCAAGGTGTTCGTGGATGCGTGTGCTGCCTTTGGCATTAAGCACTGCAAGACAATTATGTATCTCCCACAGGCCAACCCTACAGAGCGGATTAAGCGGAACCTCAAGCCCTTGGTCGCGGCCTTTGCCCAGCAACACAGGGATTCTCTCTTCACGAGATAGGCTTCTCCTTGCGGTCCACGGTGAACCATTCGACTGGGTACACGCCTTTCCTCAACTTCGGTAGAGAGCTACCAAACCCCATGGATCGCGTTCTGCGGACCGACAGGAGGGCGTGCAACACTACGGCCGGCCTTTCTAACTACACGGCAAAACTACGCTCACGGATGGACGCGGCCCTTGGCCTGGCCCGTTCTAACCTGGCAAAAGCACGAGCTGGACAGAAGGCACAATACGACCAGTCACATAGGGATGTGCACTACGGTGTTGGAAATCTCGTCCTCAGACGCAACCATGTCTTGAGCAATGCTGCCAAAGGCATCTGCTTCCTTGTCAGCCAAATGATTGGGCCCGTACCAAGTGGTTACGAAAATGTCCCCTCTGGTATACAAGCTGTCTAACTCCCAAGGGAGATCAGTCGGTGGTCCAGTTCACGTTTTGTGCCTCAAACCTTTCCGGGGTGTCTACCAAGTTGACATTTCCAAATTCTCTCGAGTTTTCCAGGTTTTCCCTGAGTGCCTTTGCAAAATTCCCTGAGTGATGCAGAACTATGTTTCTATGTTTTATGTCAAGACGGGCTGAAACAATATCGCCCGATGCTGCCACTCTAGTAAGCACATGAAAAAAATAAAAAAGAAGACTTAATCCAATTTGAATACTAAGGAGTAGTGTTTATGTTATTCAAAAAGAGAACAGAAGGGAGGGGTTAGTAAAATGCACAGCAAATAAAATGGCTTCGAAAAAAATTGCAACTCGAGTCGGACATTTTCAAATACGAATTAAAAGGAGAAGCATACAGAAGCAATTATTTTCGAATATGAGCTATTTCTATCAACAGATAGCAAGCTCAGTGGTACGAGGCCCGAGCTTTGTCACAATTGTGATTCTCTCTGAACACGTAAGTCAACTTCAACTGTCCTGACATACTCTCAGCCCATACATGACGCCTGATTGTTGTGTTTCACTGCTTTAAATAGTTTATTTTGCCTTGCATGGGGGACACCTGCAACTCGGCATCAGCCAACACTTTGTTTTTTGAGCTGAAGCTCCTTCAAAATGGTGGCAGCACGCTTCCTTTCCCGTTCATTCTTCAATCCGTAGGTTCTTTCTGATCTTGTCCTCCTTCCGCCACCCGTTCGTCCCAAGGACCATTTGAAGCATCTTCTTGGTCACGCCCGGTTGTACGAACTCCCTAGGGGCCGCGAAAACATCCGAAATATCGGCCAGTTGGAAAAAATAAATGCATGTCATTTACTGCCCTTAAGGGCTGAAACCGCCACAGGCACATTCGAAAACGCTCTGAACACCTGTCGGTATACGTATTAGGCATATCGGTGCTCGTTCTGTGACAGGAAACACTGGGTGCACGCATGTATAATTAATGAATACATACTGTGTCCCATGGCAATAGCCCCTTCCCACACTTGTTATGCGTCACTGCAATATTTTTGCGTATGCTTCACCAAGTAGCTTTTATGTACAGAGGCAACGCTGACTTTCGGGAACAGGCATTATGCAACGCACCATGCTTTCCAAGCTTCTAAGCCAATCGCGAGGACCACAAAGGCGGAGTCCGAGCCATTGCTGACAGCAGTGAATTCTTTCAATGAAAAACACGGCACCCAACGGCAAGAAGCTTCATAGCGAACGTCGAAGCAGCTAGGCATAGCGTTGCCGCAGTGGTCTACGGCTGTCAGCGGATCTGCGTGTGAGAGCGCCGGTTCGAGGCGGCGAGGTAATCAAAATGGCAGCGGTGGTGGCTTTGATTAATGTCGCTTCGGAGCCGCGGTCTTGCGGCAAAACGACCGGTATATCGGATGGCGAAGAGTTCTTGCGTTCGAAATTTCAGAAGTTCTGATACATTGACTCTATGGGGTACGTGGTGGTGCCGTGAGGCCGCCCAAATTATCGGGAATCTGGAAAGTCGGTCGTTGACTGTACACTGGCAACTCATCCAGCCGACGACGGGGCGTCAAAGACTATTCACTACGATTCCTGTCTGTTACTCGAGCCAGCATTACCGCGACTTTCGACACTTTCGATAAAATTACAGCTAATTTTCCCTGATAGAGGCACAAATTCCCGAAGTTCTCCCTGAGTTTTTCCAGACTACTCAAAATCTCTGAGAATTCCCGGTTTTCTCGGTTGGTAGACACCCTGCTTTCGTTGCCAGAAGCAGCGACCGGGGAGTGGGGGAGGCTGTCAAAGAACCACAGGCAAACTGTGACACGGCTGGTCCCAGGCCACGCCACCGGTAAAAACTGCGCAAACGCCCCTAAACAGCTTTTCTCCCACCACCTTGTAGCCGGACTCCATGCCCTACCGGCCAGGTAAACGGAGAAATGTAACTACAGTGCGAGGGCACACGTCGAAGCGGCGACCGACTTGTGGCCTAGTATACCCTATTATGTAATGCCCAAGCTTCAGCCTGGCAAATGCCCCTCATTGGGCTATCAGCTGGGTATGCACACTTTTGGCAAGCCGGCTATGCCGATGGCTTTTCCTGTCCTTTCCCCAGCATCGTCAAGTCTTCCTGCACCCGGTCCCACTGTGCCGCCAGTCTTGCTGACCACGAGGCTAGCTGTCCCTGGTCCTGCCGCCGTGACTGACTTCAACCTTGGGGGGCCACGAACTTGTGCCAGCCTTGCCTCCTGCTGCGTAGGCCGCCGCTCACTCCGGATGGTGCGCCCAGTCAAGCTCTAGCCCCTAGCCGAGGGTGGTTACTCCAGCTGCTGCTGCTAGCCTGTCTGCCAGTCATCCCTGTCTGCCGTTCCTGTCAGCACGCAATCCAGGGAGCCCAATGACTTTCGCTGCAGCCGCTGCGCCAAAATGGGAGGCACGCCTCGCACATCCCTGGCAGCTCATGTCCGACGGACGTCAAGCGTTGCTGGCTGACCCATGGTGCTGCCCCACCTCGTTCATTCTGGGCTGCCGACCCTTCCACCTGGCAGTGGGCCCTTCCTGGTGACTGGAACTTTCGTGACCAAGGCTGGGACCTCCGACTTCGCATCAAGAGAAACGACACCTTTGTCTCTGAACTGCTGTGGCACCTTCTCCCTGACCTGGTTCTCATGACAGAGACATTCTCTTGGACTTTACCCTGTTAGCCCACTTTGGCTCGGTCAACCTTGCCACTTGGCCTCGGTTAGCCTTCTTTTCAAGCTGGCCTCGGTCTTTAGAAGGGGGGAATGTGGGGATCGAGGTTCCTTCCCCTGCCTTGTCCCCAAGCTCGCGCATTGTGCTTCGCTCGATCTCCGGGAACCGCCACCACAATGGCAACATGGCGGACACAGCTAGCATGCTGGAGCTAATTTCCCACGCAAACCGTGCTTCTCCCTCCCGGGGTCGAATTGCCGTGCGATCAAGTGTCACCGAGACACACCCTGATTGGCCTCTCGAGTCGCGGCCCCCGGGCGCCCTCTCCACCCTAGCTCTCTACCGCTGAGAGCTTTATTGCCGCGGCAGATGCTCATAGGCCCACAACGAGTTGGTTACATGGGACCCTTGCTCCCGCGACTTCTCGTTCTCGCGCTTGGTGGCCCGCTTCCCGGTTAGCCCTAGCGCGGCAGGCGCACATATACTTGATCGGTCTTGTGGTGAGCCCTTGCCCGTAAGCGCCATGACTGTCACACTGTGCTGTATCTTGGGTAAATAAACCCGTGTTTTTTGGCGATCTGACTCTGGAGCCTTCTCTGCACTACGTCGGAGAGTCAACGAACCCTGCCATAGCGCCTTTCTGCATTGCGGAGTGGAGGAGCATAGTGCTCTTTCCCGACCTTCGCTCGTAGGGTGAGCCTTGTGCAAACCTATCTACACATTATTTAAGCATTTTGATTTTTTGTATAAGGAACGGCTGCCTCATCGATTATTTTAGATATAGGGTCACAATTGTGCCATCTGCCAGAGGCAATTTTTAAAATTTTGGTTTAGCTAAAAAGCACCCTGCATATTGACACGTACATACCCAGTGATGACAATGACATCCTATGAATATCCTATGGACATCCACTGCCGCGACGTGGATCTCCTAGGGGTGTGTTGAATATCTCCTGCGGGCGTCCCTCACACGATTGCTTGGCCACACTTTGTGTGCTGCGGATATCCCTTGCATTTTCTCAAATATGTCATGGGGACACGCTGCGTACATCTTACGGGCATATTCCAGGGCCTTTTGCAGTGTTTGACATACTGTATTACGTATATACCGTATATATTGTATAGCATATTCTGTGACAGATGCAGCAAGCGCTCTAGAGCACCCATGCATCAATACACGCATTGCGTGCACACTTAACGCACGTGCACACACGCATGCTGAAGTGCAGTGTATAGTCCTCATTTTTCCAGGCCTTCCATCAAGCACAAGTGCCTTACCAATATAGTTAAGGTTTTCAAAGCAATATGCATACGAAAATTAGCATATTACGATGTACCGTATTTACTCGATTCTAACGTGCCCTCGATTGTAATGCGCACCCGTTTGCCGTGACCTACAGAAAGAAAAGTCCTTTGCAGTACTGCGCATCTCATTCTTTCATATAGAAATACAACTTTCTCTCATTTGGAAAAAAAAAAGATTTACTTCCAACGCCCTAAAGTTGCGATAAATAAAAAATGTTGCAGTTTCGCGCGAAATGCGAAGCATTGATTATGATAGCACATTAACAGACAGCTATATGAAAAGTAAGGGTAGTAGTTTTATCGGCCGTATAATCTTTTAAACATTTGCTTACTAAATGAATTAACAAGCATGGTATCCCGCGCACACAAGCATGAACACGTCTCACTCAATGACCGCGGAAACTCTCTAAACACTGGAGTGAAGTGCGGTAGCAGGAGTGAGGGAATTGACCTTTGTGCGGTCTCTCGCTTCGACGCGAACTAAGCGACGAGAACACAGCGTGATGCGCCTAGGTGCGTAGACTCGCTAGCAGAGACAAGTACCGCACGGCCGCGCCGTATGTAGCAGCCACCAGTGAAGAACGCCTCTCCTGTTTATCCCAGTCCCGCACGCAAGTTTCGAAAACGGATCCATCCGTCTCCACACACGTGATCGCTTTCCTTTTAATTGCGGCATCATGATGAACTCGGCATGTCCTTGCAGTCGGCACTTCCATGCTGATAGAGCAAACGCAGAAAACGGGAAGACGGCCAGTTCACCAACCTAAGCCAAAGGAAGCATTGCCTAGGCACACATACTATAGCACATGGAGAAAGCTACGGCGGCTAGGCTCGAAGCGCGTACGAGGAGGGCATATTAAAATGTCGATGGCGATATGGTAACGCAGATTTAGGGTCCTACTCGATTCTAACGCACACGCAATTTTTGGACCAGTTTTATCAAAGAAAAGTGCGCGTTAGATTCGAGTAAGTACGGTATACACTGACACTTGCACTCATGTCCATTCACACTCACTGGCACTCACTCGCCTTTGCACTCTACTCCACTCACTCGCACTCACCTCCGCTCACACTCACTTGAACTCGCACTCCCACTTACTGGCACTCCCTCACACTGGCACTCACCTCCACTCCCACTCACTGGCACTCCCTCACACTGGCACTCATATTCAAGGGTTCGACGAAAGTTCATCTGATCAGGCATGGAAATGAAAGGGATCACGGTCACTGACCAAGTATGATGTATAATCTGACGTTTCGGAACCGCGTACGGTTTCCTTGTTCATCGAGTTGGACAGGAAATCGTCACTTATATAGCCAGCACGTGACGTAACAAACGTTGTTAACAACGGCCCACTGACGTGAAAGTTTTGCCAACCAGTTGCTACCACGGGCGTCAACATTTCCTGGAGCGTCGCCGCACACCTCTAGCCACGGCGTGACTAAGTCGACTGTGTGTCGAGAACAATACGCGCGTCCTCAACTCTCCGTTGCTGGAGCCGCGTTCAACGAAGCAGGCTTTGTGCCTGCACTCGCCACCGCGGACCTGATCTATGAACGGGGGAGTTGCCGCGGGAAAGTCGACGGAAACCCTTTTCAACGCACCGTTCTTGAAGTAAGCCCCGAGTTCTGCGAAGACAGTCGGACCTCGGCGGGCTCCGTGAACGTGTGCGTGCGTGCGTACGTGCGCGCGCGCACGTGTGTTTGTGTGTGTGTGTTTGTGTAAGCCCTCATGCAAAGACACGGCCGTTTCCGTCACCTGGGTATCGGGAGAGGACCGACTGTATAAATCGTATAAAGTGTTGTGCGGATGCTCAGGACACCCTATCAAGCAGTCATGTTAGACTGATGTAGATACTGTAAATAAACCCATATTCCTCGTTCTCGATGAGAAGCAGTCCTTCCCTTCATCAACGTCCTCAGCGTGGATAAGCTGGACGACGGCATGGGCCGTCGTCCAGCTTATCCGAATTAGTCCGTCTAATTCATGCCGGACTCCAATCTTGACAACGGGTTACGAGCGAAGGAATTGAGCCCCCAATCCTAACAACGTGCGTAAATGGTAGGCATAGTCCCAGTTGTCCGGTTCATCGCAGCTAGCATTGATTGAATGATTACAGATTCTAGCAGCCGTCGGGATGACATGTTCATTTCTTTGGCAACAACAGAGCCATTGTCTCAGTCAATCTTGCGATTATGTTACTGCGCATGCTTGACAATGGCGTTCGTGGTTTAACTATTATTTCTTTCGCCACGTTTATGGTCCTTGAGGCCTCTGGAGAACTTCCCCTGTTTCACCAATATATATTTTAGCTCGATCTTTAACACAACGAACGCCATTGCCGAGCATGCGCAGGAACATAATCACAAGATTGACAGGGACAATGCCACTGTTGTTGCCAAAGAAAAGAACATGCCATCCGACGGCTGCTAGAATCTCTAATCATTCAATCAATGCTAGCTACGATGAACCGGACAACTGGGACTATGCCTACCATTTACGCACGTTCGTTATGTCACGTGCTGGTTATACAAGTGACGACGATTTCCAGTGCAACTCGGTGAACAAGGAACCCGTACGCGGTTCCAAAACGTCGGATTATACATCAGACTTGGTCAGTGAGTGTGATTCCCTTCACTCACACTCACTGGAACTCACTTGCACTTGCACTCACCTCCGCTCACACTAACTGGCGCTCACACCTTTTAAATGAGTGCGAGCGAGTGTGAGCGCAGGCGAGTGTGAGTGAGTGTGCTCATGAATGAGTGTGCTGCACTCTGCCGCTCACAATTCGTGTATATTCAGACCGAAGCTTCCAATTTAGCACCTATACCATCTGGAGCGCGATAAGGCAACGTTTTGTGCCCAGTTTTATTTTTAATATACATAAACGATTTGTCTTCCCAACTACATGCTGACATCTGTCTATTCGCTGACGATTGTTTTTCGTACCACGGAATTAATTGCAATGATGATGACCCTGTACAAAATTCTACCTTTTCTTGGTGTCAGGAATGGCAGATTACTTTAGATGCCCAAAACAATGCTAATAGTAAGTAGAAAGAAACAGATATCTGATTTTACTTACGTTGTTAATGACACTCCTCTCACTTATGTATTTCAGGGTAAATATTTAAGTCACTTTAACACGCACTCTCCGATGGGAAACCCGTGTTAACAACATAACCTCAAGTGGAAATCACCGTATATGCTGAGCACAAAAGCTACTCATCTTTCTGAGAAGACGCCTTCGTCTTGCGCCAGTGGATACAGATCTGCTGGTCTACAAAATGCTTGTTCGACGAGTGCTGGAGTACGCCTGTATTGTTTTGATTTACGCACACAAAAGAAGTCACAAGAGGGGGTGCAGAGGAAGGCAATAAGGTTCATTTATAATAAATACAAGTTAACGGATTCATCGACTCAATTATTAAAAAGAGCCGGTTTAATAACACTGCAAAGTAGGGCAGAACTAGCACGACTAATTTTTTTCTTTCAATTTATTCATGGTGCCAAAACCACTGACACATCCGTACGAAGTTCTTTGAATCGTTCTAGGTCAACACACCATAAGCCCCCTAGAGCACCTAATGAAAGCACCTTTAACTCAAGTTACTTTAAATATTCATATTTCCTTAGAACAATTAGGGAACGGAGTGAACTTGGTCCTTCCATTACTAACGCATTATATTTAAATAATTTCATGACTACGAGCGGCCGCCAACTTCAACAGCGTTCCCTCGGAGCTTGCCCCTCGTTGATCATCGAGGAGGGAACGGCACGTAGACGAGACGACTTAAACTGGTGTATTACATCGCTACGGGTGAGCGAACATCGAGCAGCAGAGCACCGTAGTGTATGCCAGGAACTAGCAAAGTTAGAAGCAGAGTTCTTTACTACATAGCAGCGCACTCTTTATATCCCGTACGAGGTTTTGTCTTCACAGCACTGGAGTCTGGAAGAAACAATTGCAAAGCGTCTTTATGCTTTGAAGGATGCATTGGCATTATTTGTGCACTCGTGCGTGGCATGCTGTAAATTTGGTGTGTATTTTAATGAAAAAAAAGCTATTGCACGGCGTAGCGCACGTGCATAGTGCGCGGGCACAGCCAAAAGCAAAAAAAAAAAACTGCACATGCAACATGGACAGAGGTGGGGGCAGCGGGTAGTGAGCCGGACAAGTCGCTTTAATAATTTTGAAAAAGCTGCTTTGGAGAGGAGGTGCCGCGCAGCCGCTGTTCCTGTTGCCATGACGATATAAACAACCATGTGCGCCGCCACTTTCCTATAAAGTCAAATATCAAAGCTTAACTATTACAACAGCCTTGCTATATAATCCGTGAGTTCTCTCATAAATCATCAACATGTAACTTGTATCATGCTAACATATGCAAATGGCCCGCTAGTGGGACAAGTGTAATATATTGTATAACGTAGGATTGTTCCGTAAACTAGCAAGCATTTATTGTGCATGACGATGTTGTGTGTGTTTACATTAAATTACCACCTTTAATGCACAGCAAATAGTTCTATTAACTTTAAATATCAGTACTGCTATTGCCTTCAACGGCAGTACAACGTGACAAGTTTAGGTCCTTATAAGTTGTCTTTTTTCAATATGTAAATACAACTACATAATAATTGATAAGCAAGTTTAGTTGCTATGTACGAACCGGCGAGCATACAGAATAAACTGCTAAATTTACTTTCATCTTAAGAAGGAAACAGCAGAGCACGGGAGGCGGTCTTGTAAAGCAAATCCAACGCATGGAATAAAAGAAAGTAAATAAAAGGGGCAAAGCGTTAGCATGAGCAAGCCGTTTATATCTGCTTCGTTCTCCTGGTTATGCGCGTCAGCTCATTCTTATTCTATCTTGCAGCACGTTTACGTTCGTCATGCCACACTTAAATAAATACCTCTGCTCCCACTGAAGCATGCGCTGAATGTGTGCCAGAAACAGTTCCGTAAGGACCATTGCGGTGACAAACCTGTAAGCATAGAAGGAAATATACAAAATCTCCGTATTTACAGCATATAAACGTGCTCTCTGTGTGGCGAGTCGCTGCAGTGTTATCTTGAAATTATGTAGTATATTACAGGAGGTTAATTATCCAATGTTGGCTAATAACGGCCAAATATCAAGTGCACAGCAGACACCCGCCGCTTTGGCGCAGCTTCCACAGCGGAGAAAGCCCGCAGGTACGGCAAAGCTGCGCGGCGGCGTGGCAGATCTCCGGAAAAGCTTTACCCTCCCAGTATTCTAGCACGGTTTGCTCCAATCAGGAACGCAGGCGCAAGATCGGACCACAAATGGGCATAACCGTCTCATGCGCGGACCTGCAAGCACCCGGCGCCAACTTGTCGCGTCGGCAGACGGGGTGAGCGTACGAGGGAAGAGTAGGCGCCGCTGGTACACGTATGCACGCGCACACACGGCTCGCATGACTTCCAACGGTCGTGTCTCGGCGACTCGGCGGCGCCTCCGTAAAGCCGAGGAGCCAGGCGGCAGACACACGGTACGATTCGGCGTGCGACGCTGCATGCCCCGGCATGCGGCACACGACGATTCGGGCCACACGTTACGTACATCCGAACGAGCGAGCGGCGCATAAGCTCCGTCCAGATCCAGCGCCCCAGCTTGTACGCTAGAAGACTTCACATCCACGTCGAGAAACGCAACAGAAACAACTCTGCACAACACTGATTCGCTTTACCCGAGCACTGCCAATAATATTATGCCCCTGCGAGAACACTTAACTACGGCGCGTTCTCCACTGACGGGTCCGCTTACAGCCAGCGATGGGGCCGGTAGGCCCACCTAGGCAGACGCCGCGGCCGACGGCGCTTGCGATCCAGCCCGAGCACGTCGAATAGCGCTTATTTTTGCCAAAACGATTAACACTGTACACTTATGTCGCCCCTAATTAAACACAATTGGTTTACTGAACGCAGTCGTTGTGAAAGGCAAACGCGCAAGCGAAGTGAGCAGCTCACTCAGACGGTCTGAGTGCGCTGTCTGCCTGCGAAATGCCCTCGCATCGCGGCTCCCGATCTCGCCAGTAGCTTAGTACTAATGTACTAGGCACTGCTTTGCATAACAGGCACACGTTAGAGATAATTTTACTGAACCGGTAACTATTTTGTGCCGGAAAAAAAGTGCAGCGGGCAAGAAAAAAAAAAAAAGACGGCGAGAAACCGTAGCCTCTGTGGAGGGAACGTCAGAGGACGTCACATGCCAGCAACGCTGTCATTGGCTGCGGCCAAACGACGGTGCGGTTGTCGGACGCGTTGGATGGTGAAAATCTGCCCGGTTTATCGCACGCCGGACGTCCGATCCGGCGCTTCTGCACGGCAAAACACCTCATCACCGGCTGCCGTTCCGACGCGTGGGACGCCGGATCGGACACCGAATCGAACGGTGTGTCTTGCGCTTTACTCTTCCCGGCCCTTTGACGCCATCTGCAAAGGTCTTCCCCATGCCTGATTTTGAATGTTGTCACACAAGCTACGCGTAACATTAGCTATGGTGGAAATTAATGTCCATACTGAACAGCTTCTGTGAACAATTAAAAAAAAAACCTGTATCGGGACTTTGGTTAAATAATCTGATCGCATCATCGCGCATTCTGTCACTCTATTTTCCGTGATTTCTATTTTTTACTCATACCAAGCGTACTGCTACTAATAATTTCATGTAATAATTCTGCTAGTGTTTTCCATTGTATAAATTACGTCACTGTGCTTCTTTTGTATTTATATGCATGCCCTCCATGATCTCTTGTGAGATCAGCAGTATTCCTAAAAGAATAAATAAACGCTACATGACTTCCATTCACCTGCTTGAGCGCATTCAATCCACGCTCTTTGCACTGCAGGGAAAAAAATATTTTTCCACCCTTGGCCCGCCTAACAATGAGGATTCAGCGGAAGAGCTATTCGGACAATAAATGCCAAGAACACGACAAAACTGTATAAACTACAGCAATGTAGTACGTGCAAGTTTCGCACGGCTGAAGGGAGTGACCTGGTTTCAAAACGTTTCCGACTAGCAGCAGACAGCCAACACAACGCGACAAAAGAAACAACGAAGAAATGCAGATATTCTGTTGAAATGCACTAAAATCACTTGCTTCTGGCAGGTTATAACAGCGCTCTCTCTTTTTTTCTCAAGTATTTCACAATATAAAATACGATAAAAACACATGCGCAACGAGCAGAACTTATTTAATGTCACAACTTGCGTAACTCTATGGAAGTTGCTCTACGCCTCCCGAGCAAGCGCTGAAACTGGTAAGGCAAGTGTCAAGTGACGACAGGAAGCCCACAAGGCGTTTGGGATGAGGAGATATATCTCTACGCTTAGTTTTTTTTCAGTCCTGAATAAACTAGTTAATTGGCACATTTTGCAGATTTTTATTTCACTTTGCTACCAAAGCAGTTTTGGGCGGAAATATCACAAACATGGTGAACAGCCCAGAATACCAGTAATTCTAGAATTTACACAAGTAGGCACGTAGCACTGAGCATAATAGAATCCGTTGGCTTTTGTATTTGTGCTACCGTTTGAGACTATTGTTGTGGTTCTACCAAGTGCCATTATTTTTGAAAAGTAGCACTGCTAGGCTCGAGGACACGGGTTCGATCCATGGCTGCAGCGGCCACATTTCTATGGGGGCGGAATTCCAGAACCTCAGGTGTTCAAAGTTAATCCAGAGTCCGCCACTGCGGCGTGCCTATTAATCATATCGTAGTTTTGGTAAGTAAAACCACAGAAATTATTATCTGAGAAGTTCACTGAATCATGCGTAATGCATACACCATAAAAGCAAAATTTTAAAATACCCCCCCCCCCTCGCTAGCCCCCTCTCTTGCTACACCTATAAACACCGGGAAAATACTTATCTGAGTTCTAGTGGCACGCTGGTCAGCCTGAGTCATGAAGATGGCTATTTTTGTTTCTCGCGGGGCCACAGAAAATCCAGCGTCGGCGTCTGTTGGCCGTGAGCGAAAATTTCCGATAAAGTCAATAAATAAATAGACGATAACCTGAAAATAAAATTGCGGGCTGGGAATTCGGACCCAGGAACTGTAGGTTGCAAGACCAGCACGTTAATTCATTCAGCCACTGCCGGTCGACGGCGCGCACGCTCTTAAACGGGGTTTTATATGAAGAAGTTCGGACGCGACACATGCGCGTGCCTTCGATGCTGCGTCCACTTCCTCTTCGACAGGGCCCCGCCAACAACAGCCTCCCATAATTTCCGATGCGAACGCAGCACGTCTATGTTATCGCGTTCCACTCTTAACGGGAGCTTTAAACGTCTTCAATTGTTGTGCTAGCTGTGATATACGGACGCACGTCACTACTCACGCTCACTCACTGACCTTCGTACTCACGTCTACTAACACTCACGCGCACTTACATTCATACCGTCATTCACACTCATATTCAGAGTCACCTAAACTCACAAGCACTCACCTGCACTAAATAACTGATGTTCACGCTCACCTTCACTCACCCACGTTCACTCACCTGTGCTCACACTCTCGTCCACTCACTAACAAACGCCACATTCACACTCATTTCCACTCACACCCAGCTGCACTCGCACTCACTCACACTCACCTGCACTCGCACTCACAGGCACTCACTCACGTTCACACTCACAGTACTCAGTCACGTTCACACGCACCTCCATTCACTCACTGGCACTCGCTCGCACTCACACTCACCTACGCTCATACTCTATGGCACTCACTCACTCACCTCCGCCCAAACTCGCTGGCACGCACACTCGCCTCCACTCACACTCACTGGCACTCAGTCGCACTCACACCTCCACCCACACTCGCTGGCAAGCACACACGCACTCGCCTCCGCTCACTCACTGGCACTCACCTCTACTCACACTCACTGGCACTCAGTCACACTCACCTCCACCCACACTCGCTGGCACTCACACTCGCACTCGTCTCCGCTCACACTCACCTACACTCACTCACTGGCACTCAGTCGCACTCACACTCACCTCCGCCCACACCCACTGGGACTCACACTCGCACTCACCTCCGCCCACACTCACTGGGACTCACGTCTACTCACTCACTGGCACTCAGTCGCACTCATACTCACCTCCGCCCACACTCGCTGGCACTCACACTCACCTCCGCCCACACTCACTGGCACTCACACTCGCACTTACCTCCGCCCACACTCACTGGCACTCAGTCGGACTTACACTCGCTGGCAAGCACACTCACACTCGCCTCCGCTCACACACACTGGCACTCAGCCGCACTCGCACTCACCTCCGCCCACACTCACTGGGACTCACACTCACCTCCGCCCACACTCATTGGGACTCACCTCTACTCACACTCACTGGCACTCAGTCGCACTCATACTCACCTCCGCCCACACGCTGGCACTCACACTCACCTCCGCCCACACTCACTGGCACTCAGTCGCACTTACACTCGCCTCCGCCCACACTCGCTGGCAAGCACACTCGCACTCGCTTCCGCTCACACTCACCTCCCCTCACACACACTGGCACTCAGCCGCACTCGCACTCACCTCCGCCCACACTCACTGGGACTCATACTCGCACTCGCCTCCACTCACTGGCACTCACACTCATCTCCGCTCACACTCACTCGAACTCACACACCTCCGCCCACACTCGCTGGCAAGCACACTCGCACTCGCCTCCGCTCACTCACTGGCACTGAGTCGCACTCACTAACCTCATCCCACACTCGCTGACACGCACACTCGCACTCGCCTCCGCTCTTACTGGCACTCAGTCGCACTCACACTCACCTCCACCCACACTTGCTGGCACTCACACTCGCACTCGTCTCCGCTCACACTCACTGGCCCTCACACTCACCTCCGCCCACACTCGCTGGCACGCACACTCGCACTCGTCTCCGCTCACACTCACTGGCACTTGCACTCACCTCCACCCACACCCACGCCTTTGAAATGAGTGCGAGTGTGTGTGAGTGAGTGCACTCATGAGTAAGTGCGCCGACCTATGATCACAAGTGTTGTGCTCGATGAGTACCGCGGCTATTGACATCACACCACAAGGACAAACGCCTTAACTGTGCTCGCCAGTTTCTTCAAAAATGTCAAGAAGGAAGGATTGTTCGACTCCATTGTTACAGGAGACGAAACGTGGGTGTTTCATTTCACTCCCGAAATGAAACAAAAATCCGAACAGTAGCATCATCCAGAGTCACCGTTTGCAAAAAAGTTCAAACAAACTCCTGCTGGCACAAAGACATGGCCAGCGTTTTTTTGGGGATCGTAAGGGGATACTGCTGATTGGTTTCATGGAATGTGGGACAACAATCAACTCAGACAGTTATTGTGCAACACTAAGAAAACTCAGGTGAGTTATCCAGAACCGCCAGCGAGGATGACTGGCAGCCGGTGTAACGCTTCTTCATGACAATGCCCAACCTGACGTCTCCCGTCAAACCCACGAACTTTTGACAAACTTTGGGTGGACTATCATGTCCCACCCGCCAAGAAGATAGGTCCACTCCAGACCTCGCGCCTATTGGTTAGCACTTGTTCCCCAAGGGGGCCGAAAAATCGCGAAAAAGTCAATTTTTTAAAAACAATATTTTTGGGTTGTAAGTCTTAAACTACCTCTTCTGTAATTATCAGTACCTAATTTAACCGCAAAGTACAAAAAAAACGCTACTTTTGGGGCCACTGCGGCCCACAAGACACGCGCACACGCCGAAATGAAGTCAAACTTCGCGCGTGTGCCATTCCCAGCCCATGTGGCCTGCCTGTGCCATCTCGGTGTCGTTTTGACCCTGAATTCTTTGTCTCTGTTTTGCAGCCTTGCAAAATGGCATTGTCAACGCGGTTGAGGCACTATCGGTGTCTTCCCGCGATGCGATGCAGAGCGCTCATTAGCCGGACCAGCGCGTTTAAATCCCACGGGCTAAAGCGCACCTGGCATTGGCTGCTGTGTGGGTGGCGGCAGCGGCTGCTCCCTTCAATGCCGTGCCCGCCACGCTCGCTGCCCCTTGCGCCGTTGCCCCTTGCTCCTTCCGCCGCAGCAGACATCTGGGGCGCTATTCTGGACACGCATGGCGGCTGCATGGCCACCATTATCCGCCATGTTTACGCTTTGATTGGCTGTGGAGAGCTCACGTGCCTTGAAATTTGTGCCGAAAACGGAAGTTTTGCGAAACGTCATTTTGAGTTTTCATCAAGATGACGAAACGTGACGTGGAGCTGCAAATTTTATGGACTAATACATTTTTTTGGTCCTTGGCAGATATACTGTGATGTTAGCGCTTCAAAAAGAATGCGAGCGGTAGCGTGCAGAAGCCAGTGCAATGCAACTGCAATTGCGCGAATATGTGGTGGCGATCCAAGATATGCGCCATGCCAGCTTGCTGATTGGCTGAAGGAATATCTCGTGAGGAGCGTCACAGGAAGGGCTGTTTCGTAAACGTCTTTTTGACGATGCGTGACGTTGCGCTGGGCCGCCATTGCCGAGATTTTCCGCCGTAATTTTTGCTGCGACGAGCCGCGCGAATTATGCTAATGAGCAGCCATATGCAATGGCAGCCGAGAGGGATGCGTATCGCCACATTTTCCCCGTCGTTTGGCGCCACGAAAATCTTTTGTTCATAACCCGTGCTCATTGTATTTGCGTCGCTCTCGGGTGGTGTTGGCATTTGTGTTTGGGGCCATCATTCTTTAAAAGAACGCGTTTATACGAAATAATATTGGTTGAACATAGCAAGCTTTCAGCAATGTTGTCCACTTTTCACTGCTGCATTTGTATTGTAATAAAGATTAATGCCTCTTCGCACAATCAAAAGTTATGACAACGCCTCTTTCTAATTTATAAAAAGAAATGTACGCAAGGCGGCGCCTTGAAGTTTCCTCCCGTGGTGCGAGTAACCAGCGAAATGAACAAGAGATGGCAGCGCCGGCGCTTGCGTCGCGCTAGTCGATATCTCTGGCGCGCGCAATGCTATCGGTGATATTCGGCCGTTTCTCAGCCAGCCGAATCGGGCTGAGTCACTTGCGTTTCACGAAATAGCGATAACGTGACCTAGAACGTGCGCGCATCACCACTGGTAGGTCGCGTATGTTGTCTCAAGCAAAAAAACAAGCGCGTTGGCGCCAACATGCGATGACTCATTCAATTTTCCGGGGACACGCATCCTAGCTATCGAAGCAGACGACGTCTTGTACGCAGCAGACGACGGAGGCGAGCAGCGTTTTCGACCGAATAATCATACGCTTTGAGATAGCTGCTTTATTGTTGCGGAGGAAAACTGTTTTGCTTTATGAGAGCAGCATTCTGGGCAAGTTGGTAATCCATTGTTTAAATGATATTGCGCGACATAAAAAACGACACGGACTTGGTGTGTCGTCTTTTTTCACGTCCGTGTCGTTTTTTATGTCGCGCAATATCATTTAAACAATGTTTTGCTTTACTGATAACGCTACATTCAGTGCCTTCATTTCAGTTTCTTAGGCGAAACGTCAAGTTGGCGTCACGTTACGTAAGCAAAACTGGGCCACCAGCGCCATTTTGTTTGCGTCGCGCCTACGTCACGCATCAAAGAAAATGGCGGAATGTCCAGAATAGCGCCCCTGCTTGCGAGCTGCTCATCGCCTTGCGCCACGCTCATGGCGATGCTCCGCCTTTTGTGCCACCCTTTACATCTTACACCCTTGCCACCCTTACATCTTTCGCGAAATCACGCCGCGCTGCGCGTGGTTACGCGCGCGCTCGCGCAACATCCGGCAGAGCACGGTGCAGGTAACACAGCGCAACAAGACACGGTGACTAACGCAAACCCGCCCACACAGCGCCTTTGCCACGGCGCGAAACCTACCAGAGCAACACGTGTGAGCGCTCAAAAAATCAGAACAACGCCGCCATTGTGGCCCAAAAGGCGTGGCCATGCAACAAAAAAAGTAAAAAAGCAGCAAAAAGAATGAGAACCTATACGTCATTTCCGCCACACTTTTCTCCTAGCGCGCGGAGGGGTTAGGGCCTCTCCTTAGTTTCCTTCCTCCGTGCCTTGCGCTATCTTTTGGATTTTCTCAGCTTTCTTTTTTTTTCGCTAGTTGTTTGTTGCACGCGCTGCCGGCAACGAAGCCCGAGAGTGCAGGGGTGCGATCGGAGATGGTTGTTCGGCGCGTTCATTCGGTTACCGGCGCGCGCGATTGGCCTACTCCGCGCCGACGTCGCCTGCCGTGGGGCGCCGGCCCGTTTTTGGTGACGTCAAAATGACGACACGCTCCTGTCAATCATCCGCCCACCGAGCATTTCGTCCGAACGCGACGGGAGTTGTGAAGTTTGGAGCGATCATACGGCTTCGCATGGCGCGTCTGGTGGATTGGATCCAACAGGCGGCCTTTTCGGCTGCGGAATGAAAGTGTCTGCGTTCACCCGGTCAACGGAACGCAGGCGTTAGGTTCACCCAAACGTCACGTCCGGGATGTCGCATTCATTCTTTTGTTTTTCGCGTCCGTGATGTCACATCCGTCTTTGGTTTTGGCGGCAGAATGGCAAGCTCAAAGGTGAGCTACGCTCAAACAACTGGACAAAGATGTGGATCGTTTATTTTTTGGGGGCTTGTGCTAGCGTAAGCTATCGTAAGTACTTCACTTTTCCATTCGATGTGCCTCTACTATGCAGACCTACGCTTTCGGCTGCCTGATACTTCATTTCCAGGTTCCTTACCAGCTTATTTTCCTTGTGACGCATCCCGCTGACCGCCGCACCGGTCAGCCAGTGCTACAGTGTACTGGTAAGAGCCTTTTTCACAATCACTTAAACGTAACATTACCTGGTTATGGTGCTGCTACACGGCAGAATGTGTAAATGGCAGATGACCCAAGTGCGGCATGTGCGCACACTTGTTTAGAGAAAATAAAGAGTATTCATCATCTCGCAATGTAAACGCACATTCCTGACACATGGTTCAGGTCTGCCGTCCGCCGACTAAGGGCGGTAGTAAATGAAGTCCCTAAATGAGTGCTTTGCGGCGTCATTGCACGCGAGGGAAACAGCGATCGTTTACATAGTAATATGAGCCTTTACATAGCAATATCGCTGCGCTGTCAACAGCCATTCTTTGGTAGCCTTTCTCCGCAGCGTAACGCTCGAGTGCTCTGTGCAGATGTGACAAAGGTGCATGCGGTCGGTATTTGTGATTTTCTAGAAAGAAGCTTCATTACAAAGTGCATGATCAGGCTGCGTGGTCGTCCATTCTACTAGAGCGGGACAATCAATAAACGATGCAAGCATGGACATACACATGCTCTTGCCAAATAACCCTTAAGGTGGGTCCATTTAATGCTGGTGATTTAAGCGTGGATGAAGACTGGGATGTTCTCTTTATGTGCTTGCTTCAAAGAGGGATAAATCGAAACTTGGCCAACAAATTTTACTAGCGTTATAAGGTTTTGTGAGAAAGGGTGTTGTGTATTGCTTTGTAACGAGTGACTTTTAAGAGTGTGACATTGTCTCCCATCGCACGTGTATATCCCGGCTGGAAGTTATGTTCATGTGCTCAACAGTGCTTCAGGAACCCTCTGAGCGCTTACACGTTGATATTACAGCCACTTGTGAATTCTGGTCCTAATGTAAGTATTAAGGGGTTTTAGCACTCCTCTTAGTGATAACCTTAGACGTTAATTCTATAGTGTATATTGTTAACTGACAAGCTGGGTCTGGTAAGTTTTACATCTTGACACTAAGAACCTGTGGCATGATGAGTTTGCGCAAAAGAACAGTGTAGGTGCCATCATATATACATTCATTGTCATTCACGCACACTATTGGAGGGACTCCAATCTACATTAAGTACAGCGCAATCGACGCCAGTACCAGTGGTTGCTCAATGTGTGGTTTGGAATTTACGCCAGTACAATAATCAGTACCATCTTCAATCACGCACTGACTGAACAGCGTTATGTGAACGATATCCTTGAAGGAGTGGTTGATGAGTTTCTCAGCACTGAGGAGAACGCCGGAGCGCTGCGGTGTAAGATAATGTTGTGTAGAAAGAAATCGGCGATTTCAGCAGCAGTCCCGGATGGTAGAGATGCTGTCTCCGCATAGCGTTTTGGATGGTCTATGGCCGTTGCAATCCAACAATTTCCATGTAAGGTCATGGGAAGAGGACCGTACAAGTCTATTCCAACTACTTCAAAAGGCGAAGCGGGACAAGGCAGAGGTTGTAAAGAGCCAGAAGGAGCTGATGGGTTTGCTTTGACAATGAATGCAGGGTGCAACATACTTCGCAACGGCTGAAGATAGGCCAGGCCAGGAGCAGCGACTTCATATTCTGTTGTAAGTCTTGTGGTAGCCTAGATGACCAGTCGTCGCATGATCGTGAAAGGCTTCAAGCACCTCACATTGCAGAGAACATGGTATGACCGGGACCCATTTGTTGCCATCGATCTGATAAATGTTGCGATGTAAAACCCCATTGTGCAGCTTGAATTGATTAAGTTGTTGACGAAGTCAGGCATTTGGAGGTGATGAAGAATCTTCCATGCGTTGGAGAATAGTTCAGCAGTATGGGTCGATGCATTAGTGGGACACAAGGACAGATGGGCTGTCGTGTCTTAGCCATTCGAGGGTTACAATGGGTAAAGTCGATGAAGAGGACTCAAGACGTACACAATCACGGAGAGGTTATGGTGAATCGTCATGATTCGGCAGAGGGTAACAAGAGAGAGCATTGGTGTCTTGATGCTTCTTTGCAGCCCTGTAGGTGACATTGAAATCGTACTCCTGCAGGTGAAGCACACAGCAACCCAGGTGACCTGATAAATTCTTTAGCGATGAAAGCCAGCACAGTGTGTTATGGTAGGTAACGACTGTGAAATGGCGGCCATGAAGACATGGGTGAAATTTTTGCACTGCCCAACAGCAAGGCACTCCTCCTTGGTTATGGTGCAGTAATTTTCTGCACTGGTTAGTGCACGACAGCATAAGCAATTACTCGTTCGCGGAATGTGTTGTCACATTGCAGTAGAATGGCACCGAGTCTGACTGCTAGCGTCGGTGTGAAAGATGGTGGGCGTGGTCGGATCAAAGTGGCACAGTACTGGGCCTGACGTCAGGGCATGTTGCAAAAGCAGGAAAGCATGTTCACATTCGTCGGACGAAACAAAGGGCGCATTACTGGCGAGGAGTTGATGGAGCGGGGACGTAAACATAGCGAAGTTGCATCTGAAGTGCCAGAAGAGGCAAATCCAAGAAAACTGTGCATGACTTTTTGACACAGTGGACACAAAATTCGAGGATGGTAGTAAGCTTCTCGGGGTCCGGTCGAATACCTTCTTTGCTGACTATGTGCCCCAGAACTTTGATGGCCTTGCTGGCCAAACTGCATTTGTGTGTGTGTGTGCGCGCACGTGTGCGTGTGTTGAGCTGCAAACCTGCATTTGCAAGACAGGCAAAACCGGCATTTGCAAGACAGGCAAGGACTTCATCAAGATGTTGCAAATGTTGTGAGAACATGGTTGAAAACACAATGTCATCGAGATAGCACAGACAGGTTTTCCATTTCAAGCCACACAAGACTTATCGATCATGCGTTCGAATATGGCAGGCACATTGCAGAGTCCAAAAGGTATCGCACTGAACTCGTAGAGCCCATCAGGGGTAGCAAATGTCGTTTTTGCTTTGTCGGATTTGGACATCGGTATTTGCCAGTAGCCTGGTCTAAAGTCAAGGCTAGAAAAATATTCAGCACCGTGGAGTGAATCTAGTGCATCATCCATCCGTGACACGGGGTAAACATCTTTGCGCACGATTTTATTCAGCGCACAGTAATAGATGCAAGAACACACTGAGCTGTCTTCGTGACAATTGCAACGACATGAGTGTCAACAGCTCAAGTGACAGTTGATCCACGAGGCAACAGTTGGGGTTCGATTTGGTTTATTGCAGTAAGCAATGCAGACCCCTCAGAGAAGCGAATAAGGCCAGGGGTAACCAGAATTGCTCGAGATAGGGTATGGTCATAGGGTAGATTGAATACACCGCCATTCACAATGTTACAGGAGTTGACACCTATAATCTCTTCTCTAGGTGGCCAAAGAACGTAATCGGAAGAGGTGACGAGACGAATGCGTTCTTCGAGGTTAGGAAGAGAATTGCCAGTGGCATCCAGTTGTGTGAGGCGCTGACGACAAGAGATAGAAGCAAACGCCAAAGATAAGAAGTCCCACCCCAAGACGAGTTCATGGGTCACTCAAGAAATACCGCAACAGCAATGTGGTGAAGAATTTAGTCTATGGACACACGAACAGCATACGGTGCGATTGGACGAATAATAACGTTGGCCGCTGCACAAAGAGAAAGGCCGGAGTAAGGTAATTCTTGTGTTTTATAGAGTCCCGAACAGTCACATGGCAATAATCGCCAAGCGTCTTGTAACATGGAGCCACCTCAAAATTGCACCAAACAAAGATGATGGATGCAGCCAGTCTTGCCAGATAACTACATTTTGACTATTCTGTATTGTTTGCATTTTTTGTGCAAAAGGAATTCTCGCAGAGAGTTTTATCTTCAGTGGCCTTCAGTTGACGTCATCTGCTACAACTAGCACATAAGTTAACTCCATAGCACCACTAGGATGGAGACATTGTGTCGTGGGATGCTTCCTTAAAAGTGGACAAGAAGATTCTAAAGGAAAAGTGTGAGATGGTCACAGTAATAACCAAGGCATTTGGCATGGGAATGACCCAGCTATGAAGGTATTATCAGATGTGGACAAGCATATAATACTAAATGGCACCTTGCGCGAGCCCCAAGTGTCAAATGTAATGAGTATTGTGCATTGAAAGGGCCAAAAATGTTTTGTACGTGCAAGGGAACACTATGGGCATTTGATAGCAGTTGCTTAGATGTACTACATTAACAGGAACCAAACAAACTCCCTTAGACATAAGCATGCAGCAAATTCAAGGACTAGATGAAGCTTCAAAGAAGTAACTGGATTTCATGTAGGATAGGCGTGAATGACCTTTGTGCATGAGATCAGTCACAAAAACACTAAATGAATGCAGTACAGTGTCTGTATCATATCTTGTGCAGACCAAACTAGCCTGGAGTTTCAGCGTTCCTTGTCAGTTCATTTAAATAGGCACTACATTGTTCAAAGTGCAATATTGTTCTACAAAACATAATATACAAGATGTAGCATGCTAACCCTCGTGGCTCAACAACTACTGAACCGAAACCTCAATGAGCAGTGAAGCTTCCTTGTAATTTTAATCGTAACCATACTTTTGCTCTTGAAAGTGAACCTCTTTAGTGAATTTGCTTGTGTATTAATTTTTCTTTAGGGAAGTATTTTTTATACATGTTAATGTCTCAATCCTGCTTTCTCTTTCCGGAGCTAAACAAAATGCCTCTTATTTCAATTTGATCTTTTGACCTAGGAAGCCATCATCTGGGGCTGTGTACAGCAACCACATGCTTCGGGAAAGGAGGGAGCCAGCACTATATCTACATCAGCAAGAACCTCGGTGCTCAAAATAAACATTTCCTGTGCAAATAACTGTCTTTTTATACTTCCAGCATGAATTGATAAGTTTCTTTGGCCTTCACATGCAGGAAGGTTTATAAGAATAAATAGTGACTGCTGAATGCCCAGGAAAAGCCTTGAAGCCATTTTACTTGTACAGTGATAAAGTACATGTGTACTTGAACTTGATAGTACAGAAACGAAAGGCAAAGTAACAGGCCAAATGCTTGGGGCAGCAGTCGTATAAATGGTAGATGAACACAGCTAATTGTGCTGTCCAGTTTCATTCAGTTTGACCAAGTGTTGCAAGAATTGCCTTCAATATGAATCATTCAGTTTAGCCAGCTAAAGTCGAACTCGTACAAACTTTGGAATGTCTGCGGAGAATTTTAGCATAAATGGTATGTGTGCATCCTTCAGCAGCACTACAAGCCCAATAAGGTTTTTGCGTTACTGTCCCCCCTCCCTTGGGGTTATTGCAGTGTCTACTTCAAGTGCTTGAGGGTATAATGGAGAATGACTCCAATTTGCTATAATTATGTGCAGTGTTGATGCAGAAATGAGAAGGCTATATAAATATGCAGGACAAGAGCTGGTAGGCCTGGTTATAAGCATGAATTAGAAATTTATAGACCAAAGGCAATATGAATACAATATGTTAAATTACATCCATATGTGGGAACTGCCCACATGAAAGGAAAGAAAGTGCAATACTTGCAACCTACCAATAGAAACATCAGTCTAGGGAAGGATTCTGTAAGGATCCACTAAGTGGACTATTTCAGCACAGACTGATTAGGTAGAGCTCTAAGCTGGTAGAGCAAGTGGCAATCGTCACCCTGGGCTCTTGTGCTCTATTCATTCAGCGTGTACTGGAATGGACAGTCCACTTAGTCAACACTTACAGACTAGCCCCCTAGGTCTATGGAAGCATGCAGTATATTAAGCTTATGTCTGGAGTGCTACCTCCTACTTATGTGGCAAGTCCTCCTGTTTACCTTTTCCTTTCAACTGAGAGCTGAGCACTGCCTAGGTTAAGTCAGAAAAAGCAACCAGCGTCCACAGAATTCAAACTGTTACTATTTGCCCTATAAAAGGGGACAGTGTAGCCTAAAATGACACTTGACTTGGGCCATATTTTTCGCGATATGCCCGAGAATATTGGGATTTCCCATCAATTTTACCCTTCCTACATCACATAGCCAACAACCTGAAAACTCAACACTGTTGCGCAGAGCGATGAAGGGTCAGGATTTGAGCGAGAAAACAACACACGACACCTGAGCACAAACTATGAACTGGTTTATTTTTCTGCAAGTGAAGCGTACATAAAGCCTACACGCATGCACAGGAGTCCTCTTCCCGGTCTACCTACACCCTCTATTGTCAGCGATTATGCTAATCTCTTTATTGCTGAGTGAAATAGACGGCGGGCTGACACATGAGCCCTGTGGGTCCACCTTGAGGTTGTATGCTTCCACAACTTCTCTTTTCCTTTGGTTCCTACTTTTCAGCAGAATCATTGTCTTGTGATAATCACCACTTGATAGTTTGTGCTCAGGTGTCGTGTGTTGTTTTCTCGCTCAAGTCCTGTCCCTTCCTCACTCCGCACAACAGTGTTAAGTATGTCGAACCAACTAGCCCACTGCACAATTTTCCTAAACTTGAAAACAATTGTAAACTAAAGTCTGTGAGAAACGAAGTGTTCTGCCATGACATACAGATTTATGCATGATCACTTTGCTATATAAAAATACAATTTTAGCCAATGTTAACGAAGAGCTTCACTTTTGGAGTTCACTTAAATAATGTCTGTGATGCATTGTCACAGTACGAGGTCCTGGAGATGCTACTGTGGAGATATGTCAACATTGAGCCTATTCCTGTTTAATCTATGGATAGATGCCTTCACGAAGAGTTGGAGAAACTGCACAATACAATGTTTTATATCACATGTAATAATTATGCTGTGATAAAGTGTACACGCTGAGCTTAATGTTCTAGAAAAGCTCAAGAAAAGGCTCCAGAATAGGTATGATGGATAGGAAACCTTTTATTTGGCTCTCTTCAGTGTGAAGTCTAGATGCATCACCTCAGCCACACTTGGTAAAATTTGTGGGCTCGTACTACCCATGCCTTTACTGCACAAGTTGCCTTGGTGCTCCCACTCTTGACAGGTAACACTTAAGCACCCTCTCATGCACATGTTTGTTCCAAAGCTACAGTTGCTAACTAAAGTAACTCCCACATGCGATTCTGTAACTCTAGACCTAACTGCAAAAACGCATGCAGTACTACGAGTTTGGCATGGAGTCCACATGACATGTGCACAACTTCAAATTTCGTATAGGCAACAGATAACTGGTAACCTGTTAGAGTGACAAAATGGATGCCAAGGAAAATTCACCCAAAGCCTTAGGCAGGAAAATGAGGTGTTGTGATGAGATAAATAGCAATCACATTTGATCGACTGACTAAAAGCTGGCACGGGTATTGCATTTGACATGATTGAAATGAGCTGCAGCATGGCATGGTAACTGTGGCAGCCTTTATGATGCCGCGCTCTGAATTACACTTGTGTGCACCCATATGCTGCAGCGACCAACTGTTTTTATTCAAGAAAGCCAGGTTTGTGGTTCAGCACACATCATACGCTGGCAAACTCACTGATGAGTCAACTCCCTCAGATCATCCCATGAGTCTGAGTGAGCCCAGCTTAGCAGTATTTTGGCGAGTTTGAGCCCGAGTGAGCTCGGCTGAGTAGTATATTCTTATGAGTTCAAGTGAGCAGCTAAGTATAATTTTGGCGAGTCTAGATAGGGAGTTCCGATTATTTTGCCAACATATATATGGTCCGTGTACTTTCGAAATTCAGGTACGACACTTGCGCATAGGTTGGAAATTAAGCTCCTCACCAAGTGACTACTGCAGAAATGATCATAGAGCTAAAGAACAATACGCGTTAATGATGCAGCGTGCCATGCGGGATCCATGTGTGCAGCGTGCCAGTGAATGGGTGCGTGTTTGGGAAATTAGGGGGTTTCGACCCATCCACAGATAATTTCCATAATACCTTTCTCCATAGTGTATTATTGCGATAGCAATTTTTGGACACCCCAAGCGAATTTTCGCCATCGCCCTGATGTTTGGCTTAAAGTCCAAGTGTGACAAAAATTATAGTGCTCCGTTGCATCCCACATGCTGGGGTTAATTGCGAATGAAAGGGTGCGAGGATGAGCTGAGAAGGATGGCAGCTTTATGCGCGCTGTCCACGTTCCGTGATCAAGCGCGCGCTAGGGTAGTAGCTAGAGCGCGCGACGTCTCTTGCCCGGCCGTGCCCGTGCATATGGCTGTCCGCGCGCAGCAGAGTGCATATACACGGCCCGCGCGTGCCACATTTTTTAAAAGTAATTTGCGGCCGGTGTAAAGGCGGCAAGCCGACGTGGCTGCTGGTTTCACGAGTGTTGGAAGTAGCGATATATAAGTTTCGGACAAAACTTAGAGAACAGTGACTTTCTTAGAGGGGCCAAAATTTTGGGGCGTATGAGCGGCATGTATAGTAGAATGCAGTGTTCCATTGTAAAAAAAATTTGATGTAACAAAGTAGATGTGCTGAGTGTTAGGTCTTTGTTACATCAAGGTTCAACAAAAATTAAGCGCTGGAAATCAGCGCTGGACGCATGTGCAACTCCTTACTCCACCCTGAAAACATTTGAGAAAACATTTTTTTAAAATACTTTGTACATTTGTATAAATCCCTACCTGCAGATATTCCTCTGGTTTAGCCTAATTATGTGCTGCCTACTTACTGACGCAGCATACGTATCATTGCGAAATTTATAATTTTTTGCTTTTAGAAAAAGCATCGAGTTATTGAATTTTGCGAACAGAAAAAGAATTGCAACTTCCAATATAGCGCGCTTCCTAGGCTATAAAATAGCTACCATGTTCAAGGAACGTACTGTTTCCATGAGTGGTTTACTCATGCAGTAAGATGTACTGCTCCTACACCTTGTAATAAAAAGCATATGCATCGACACATAGCAGCTGATATTCTTGCTTATTTTCTCATCACAGAGGTAGATGGGGCACATGAACCTATATGCTCACACAAATCAACGTGACCAACTACTGCGGAGACATGGCAATGAATTCTTTGTTTACTTTGTACAACACAAGTGCGAGGTTTGCGCATTGACTTCATGAAACCCTATTTATACTACATGCTTTACGGCAATGCTTGCATGCAGTGCGGTGAAGCGCTCGACAAAACTGCACATATTATATGGTTTGTTTGATATTAACTCGAGATGCAAACGTTTGTGCAGGCAGGCAAGCAATGTTTCCATTCATGCAGCGCACCAAAAGAGCGTGGTATATACATTGATCTGGTTTCATGACATCGTACTTTTGCCACTAGCTTTACGGCAGTGCTTGTGTATAGTGCTGCGAAGCACGACGGAACTGCACATTGTTATACGCTGTGCTCGAAATCCACTCGAGATGCAAACGTTTGTGCAGGCAGGAAACGAATGATTTAATTCACGTAGTACAACACGAGAGCGAGCTCTATGCAGTCCTTTGATTTAATAAAACTCTATTTCTGCCAGAGGCTTCACAGCAATACTTGTGTAGAGGGCTGTGAAGCTCGACGCAGCTGTAACAACATCCCACGGTACACCCGATTTTTACCGAGTTTGTTTTAAAGGGCCCCTCATAGGCTACATAACAAATTTTGGTTATACGCTGAAAGTTGTTACGTGCCCTCTAAGAAGTGTTCTACCGCAAGCATTTTTCAAATTGGTTTATTAACAGCAGAGAGAGAATGATTGAAGTGCCGCGAACACATGATTTCAGGAGGTGAGCGTCGGCGCCTATATAAACACTCTCTCGACTTTCCCCGTTTCGACTGCGTAAGCGAATTTCCTTCACTGCGTTCTCCCATACCGGAGCCGAGGGGTTGCGCGGAGGGTATACCCTGCCGTCTTCTTCTTTTTTTCACCGTCACCGGCACACTTCCGGTGACGGTGTCGCGCGAGCTCTTGCGTTTGTCTCGTTTCCTGTAGCGGACGATAATGCGCACTCTACACGAGAACACGTGATTAGCGGTATAAGTCAGTGCCCCAGCACTGAGGCAAACGCGAGAGGATGAAAGAGCGTGATCGCAATGCTGGAACACAGTAGACAGTGACGTATAGTGTCGTTCTCTGCGGACGTGCAAACGTCGGAAAAAGGAGACGAAACGGAAATTAATCTCTCTTGCTACAGTGCGAAGTAAAACAAACGCACCCAGACATTCGGGTTGTATTTTTCATTATTTCTCTAAACTTTAATTAGTCCACTGAAGCAACAGATTCAACAAATAACTGATGCTGCCTTGAATCTAAGTCACGGGTTACTCTGAGTGCCATCACAGCACAGCCTGTGCTCCTATGCAGCAGCAAAGTTACGGGCATTCATCTGCTTGCTGCTGCGATAACATTATGACACTTGAACTTTTGATGTGTGAGGTTATAGCTAGCCAGTAGGCCACTTGTCTGATGTTAAATGCTATGACCCACTGGCAATCCACGATGCACTCAATGAAAACGTTTTAATGCTGTGTGCAGCGTGACTCATCAGTGACCCACACGCAAGAATTCTCGCTCTTGTGTTGCCATCTGAGGTTTGAAATTGCAACTAATATATCTTTTCACTGCATTGGACATGGGGTAGCATGTTTGTTTCAGAGAGTGGAGTGGCGGCACATTTTTCAGTTGGGTTTCTTGCAAACTTTTCGCCGCAGTTCTTGAAATACGTGCCGTTGGAATAAGTACCTGCATTTTTCTTGCTAGTCCCAAACTTTTCAGCGTGTCTCATAGATAGATCCTCATGCCCCTTATGGATGCAAAAGAAAAGCACAATGCAGAGGAAACAAATAAACTTCGTTTTGGGCCAGAAGAATGCACCAGCAACTTCACGATCACCAGCGGATGAGTCAAGTGCTTCAGTGTCAGATGTTCAGCAGTGGACAGACAGTGAAATCAGTGCGAAAGATAGTGTTTACGAACCATCACAGACCTCAGCCAGCATGTCGAATGGAGAGTCAGACCTGACTGATGATTCTGAGGTGAATGATTCAGGATACGATGCTCTCATTTCTCTCAGCCCATCTCTAGAGAAATGGACACCGGCAACAACCACTTTGCCTAGTGTGACACCACACTCTAGGCCGCCCACTATCATTCAGTTGCCATCTAGCCGTTATGCCCCATCTTTATGTTCACTGTTTATTACGGATGACATTTGGCAAATGATGGTCAATGAAACAAACAGGTTCACACAAAGAGTGTTGAAGTCAACTACTCCTAAATCTAAATCACGGTTGAAAAATTGGACGGAAACCAATGCCAAAGAAATTAAAGCATTTATTCGAATACTGATTTGTATTGGTCTCCTCTGTCTTCCTACTCCCAAATCTAAATCAAAGTTGAAAAATTGCATGGAAACCAATCTCCAACAAACGAAAGCATTTGTTGGAATACCAATTTGTATTAATCTCGTCCATCTTCCTATCTGAGTCACTACTGGGCAAAAAGTAACCTGTATGGTGTTAAACGCATTCATCAAAATATGAGCCATGACCGCCTTTTCCCTACTTTTGAGGTTCCGGCATTTTGCGGACAATTACCTGGTTGCAGAGTTACAGGATCATGTCTTTAAGATCCATCCTCTGGTAGAGAAATTGAACCAAAATATTTGCCACTGTGCTTGAGCCGGGAAAGGAGATGTGATAGACGAAACAATAGTGCCATGGCATGGCAGACTTTCGTTCTTCGAGAGTCAGGCTGTTCAAGGCATGTACCAAAGACGTTTACAGGCTAAAGGTTGATGTATATGCCGGAAAGTGTGACTGAACAGTTGGCATCGGACATGCCGAAGATGTATGCTTGAAACTCCTGCAAAATTACAAGGAAGTTGTGAGCCCGCTGTAGGTAGACAACTTCTACATGAGCTTGCCGCTCACTCTTCGCCTTCTAAAGGAAGACACTTTCATTCGTGGCACAGTTCGCTCAGTGAGGAAAGGGCTGCCAAAAGATCTCACTGAAGTAAAGGTTGCAAATGGCAGTGTTACCAGACTTCAGTCCAAAAATGGAGTGAAGGCACTGAAGTGGATGGACAAGAGGCCTGTTCTGATACTCACATCTGTCGCCAAATATGAAGCAACTTTGGTGGACAGTGGGAAGAAAACAAGGGACGGCGCACCAATCATGAAACATCAGGCCGGTCTCGATTACAATGCAGCAAAAAAGGGCGCCGACTATAGTGACCAAATGACGTTATACCACAACTGCCTTAGAAAAGGACTCAAGTGGTACAGAAAGGTAGCTGTTGAGTTGCTTGTTGGAAGTGCCATTATAAATGCGTGGAACATTGGTGGCATGCTTGAAGGAAACTCTACGCCAATTATAAAATTTCAAGATGAACTGGCTCATTCACTGTTCGGCCCTCGTCAAGACAACATCGAAGAAACTCGTGGGAGAAGTGTCCACATGCTAAGAAAAACTGGCACATCGGCACACGACACTCAGTGGCACTGCACTGGCTGCTATGCGGCCAACAGTACCAGCAATAGCCCAAACACTACGGTGAGAGTGAGAAAAGTGACCACTTTCTGTGAATAACGCTTTGGCAAGCCATTCATCTGTTTGTTGTGCTTTAATTCTAAGCACAAGTAACCTGAGAAGCAAGCTAGCTTCAACTGTAAAATGAATAGGATGAAAACTTCAAGACATGGCTAATGCTCATACTAAATTTTAGCCTTTCTCTAACTAATAAATATTTCTAACACAGGAACTGACTTCTTGTATTTTCTAATGGCAAGCACTTTGTAGTTCAACATAGGTTTCTAGCATCTTGAATGTGATCAAGACACAAGTACAAGAAACTATAGTTATTAGTTCGATGAGGACAGTAATGTGCTTTAGCAAGTTAGAAATTTGTTACCAACTTGCCCACATTCACATCTTAACAGATTTAATAATGTTTCCACTATGTGGAGAACCTTGATCTAGTGCTTTTATCATCCTGAAGAAGGTTGGTGTTCCTATTATAACACGTGTACTTAACAAGCTCAATCTCTCAGGATTTCATGTTGTTTTACTTGACATAAGCTTACGAGGCTTACAGATTACGTGCTCGTATCTCAACGTAAACACTAACTTCCTTTTCAATGATTTTCATTTCTGTAAAAGCACAGTAAATTTCGTCAGACGAGAAGTGCAAATGCGTTTTTTATTCTTTCATACTTGGTGCTTGCTATTATACAACTTACTTATATTACAACTTGCTTGTTTAGAAAACTCATAAAAAACACTCCCCCCACCTTTTATTTTTTTTCTTTTACTTTCCATTGACTCTGACTTTCATTATGTTAATAAACTTCAGAAAACCTTGCTCTCAGGCTAGTTTGTACACACTGCTAAGAATGAAAAAATGGAGAGAAAACGGGACAAGAAAGAAAGGCTTACAGAATGCTGATTTGCGTGCAGCAATTTATATCAAGGATGGGGTGCTGGACCAGGGAAGCTAAGAAGCTGCCACAACAAACTAGGGGAGCTAGGTGAATGGCTTCGATGTCCACACAGAAACATAAATATAGGCATGTTAGAGAATGCTGTGTCATTCAACAACCCCGTGAATGTTGAAAAGTGGGACAGTGATTAGCTGAAAAGAGTTTCAGAGAGCTCCAGGGAGTGGTGAGGTGGATACGGTAAGGGGGCTAGGGTGGTGACGCGCATTCAGGGCATCAAGAATGAAGTGAAAAATTATGGAACATAGGGGGATTGTCTCATCACTGCTCGATCGCTCAACACCAGATAGCCGTGGCCAGTTGCCTTAGCCGAGATTCACCTACCCTGTCATAGCATGTGCTGTGCTTGCTGCTCTGCAGTCTTTAGAATAGGCAGGTGTCAGGGAAGCATGCCCATAATGCCTGCAATCAAGTAATAGGCGACTTGCAAAATAGTGCCCGCTCTCTTCCATACACAGCCATGGCTGAACCACTCACTAGCAAATCTGGTAAGAAAATAACGCTGACCTCCACTGTTACATGGGATGCAACAAGTCTGGGCTGCAAACAAGAAGACACAAGACAGAGCGCTGTCATGTTTTTAGCACAGCTCGCTTTCCTAAGTAATGTACCAACAAGGTCATAATATACACTATATAAATACATAAATTTGTAAACAATATGTTATTTTTAATATAGTCGTTTTTAAAACAGCACAAGGATGATAGCATAATTTTAGGCGTAGTGGTTGCATGCCTCAGCAATGAAAAACTTTTGTCAGAAGTTAAGCAAAGTTGTTTTGGCAACGTAAAAATGTGCATCCTCATTGCTATAGCATTCCTGTCCGGGTAGTGCTAGGAGTTTATCTTGGTGTGATGTAAAACCCTCCACACATTTATATAGTGCGAGAGAGAGAGGTGATGGGGGAGTGGTAGTGGCCAGTGGAGAATCCTTCCCTGAAATAAATTTCTGGCTACGTCACTGAATGCCTGCAATGCCTTGTAATAGCAATAGGTCTTGGATGGAAACACTATATATGATACCAGTGAACCTATTGAGCCTATTCCTGTTTAGTGAGGTGATGGATGTTTTCCCAAAGAATTATATAAACTGTACAATGGAACGTTTTGTACCACCTGTAATAACCATGCTGTAATAAAAAACAGAAAGGCTGAGCTTAAATGTTGTAGGAAATCTCTTAAGAGGCTCGAGGATAGGTAAAGATGACTAACTCCCGTATTCTCCACTCAACACTCCACCTGGATTCAAATGCACAGCAGCCCCGCTCCTTGACAGACGCGGTTGCTTAGCTTTAAATAAACTTCATGTCAGTTACTGTGAAACACAGCGTCTTCTTCAGTCTAGGGGTGGCACTGCGCTCAGCTCAGTGGAATGAAGCTTCCAGTCATAGATGGTTTCAGAATGCAGGGTAAGTGACCTCACATTTTACTCTCTTCGTCGTGAAGTCTAGACACCAAAGCCTCGGTTTGAACGAGTAATGGTTTAAGCGCTCTCTCATGCATATGTTTGCTTTAAGGCAGAGTGAGCTTACTATTTCCTGCTTCTCCCACATGCAAATGACACAAAAATATCTCAATAAAATGATTGTGATTTAAGTGGTACACACTCTCTGCAATGTGATTAAATGTTTGTAATAAAAGAAGCACTACTCATGTGCTGGTCAGCATCTGCAGCAATATGTTCACCAAGATATCTTTTTTGTCTCAATATATTCAATATTGTTGCAAATTTAAGAGGTTTTGCAGCTAACATGTAGCTGTTTACTTGTGTCTCGAGAACATACAGCTTTAGGTGAGAGGAGCGCTATATTGCATGAGACAAAGGAACATTTTTAGACTGCTTGTTTTATTTTTGTGCGAAAAACAATTGTGAAGGTTTTAATTGCAAAGTAATACAGTAGGTGTTGGCAACGCGAACAAGCCATGCAAAGTGTATGCATTAGAAATGAACTATCCAGATGAGGACCCCCCACCCACTGATATATGTCAATGCTATAATATCAACTGCTGTGACATTTAACACATATGGTAACTAAAAAAAAAAGGATAACTAAAGCAAGAGCAGCATTAATAAAACAACAATATCAACTGCCAAATTTATATAATTTTTCTCAAAACCTTTATCTTCACATAAACTGTGGCCTCACACACTGTGGGCACCTTTGCTAACAACCTTCACATTTCACTAGTGCGAATTCTAGCTTCCCTCTAGCTTCTAGCTCAACTGCAATGTTTTGAACATCAGGGCATGTGCAAGTGAAAATTAGTTTGTGATGGCCATGTGGATCTGTTTCTCTGCCTGAATAATAGGGAGAGGAGGGCAATATAATTGCCTTGAGAACTATTAAGCAGAAGCAGCATGGTGGATGAGGAGCAGTGGCTGGGATAAAACATTTCAGGAGTTCAATGTAGTAAGGATACAGGAGTAACATGATTAACTTCGCAAGAATATGAGGCCATTATAACACTAAGGGAAACAGACTGGCCCATCACAATGAATTTTCAAATATTGTAACTGATCTAGAACACCTTGCACGGCTGCTGCAATTAGGAAAAAAAATTGTAGCATTGTCTTAAAAAGACAGCTTTTTTGTTTGTTTACTCTGCTATGCCACTGTACACATTATTACTATTACTTTTTTTTCTTTTGGAACAGAAAGTCACCATATGCCTGGAGGTTTTAGGTCACCTTCTTGGTGTGCTCCCGATATATGAACAGTTCGAAAACATTAACATTGTTGCTTGGTTTATTGCCCAAGTAGACCGGCACGGAACGACTGACTAAGGAAGCAGGCGTATGAATATGCACACCCTGTATCCAATCAACCCCTATATCAATCAATTTTGTACAATTAGACCTCCATATATTGAACTTTATTGTAACAAACCATTTTACTTTGCAGAACTTATTTGGTGTGCATATAGAAATCTTCAATTTATTGAGTTCTGTTTATCTGCAATTTCAATTTACTGAAATTATAAATTCTTCCAAAATTTAAATGAGGATATTTGTTGCATTTGAACTGTAAATTCTATGGACGTACAAGCGCTTTTTGGGAGTAAAGCTTCACGATTTCCTTCCCAAGTTTATTCGACTTAAGGACAAAATTCTGCAGCAAAGTTATAAAACAACCACAGGTGACAAGCAGCTGAATGCGAGGTATCTGGTACAGACCGACGGGGGAAAACTTACAAATCACAATAGCACACATTCAGGCGAGTATGTAAACAGGCGAACTAAGCAGGGAACAAAAACAACACAGCACTGCTTTCATAGGTCCCGAATGATCAGAGTTTCGTCAGAGTTTGTGCAAGCACGCATCCGCAGATAAAACGGGCTCCCACCGTGCATTGCCCAATACTTCGAGAGCTGACGCCTACACAACCACCGGGGTAGGTTATAGCACTTGTTTCTGCTCTGATCGTATAGTGCTCGAATGATGTCGCGACAACGCAAGTACTTGCAATAGGGGCGACGACCTTCCGCAACTCCAGAACATCACAAAAGACCGTTTGCACATGTACTAACCAGCCAAACAAACTAACCACGGCAACGAATACCACTTAAATCAAAAATACAACGCAGAAACACCTCGAACAGGTTTCACCATAGAGAAAGGTTACACCCTGTTTCACAGACGCTCACAAGAAATTCAAGAAATGTCCACAGTGCACTACCGCCGCCTTTTAAAAATCCAACGGGAGCCAAGCCAATTTAGTAACAAGTTGGCTATTTGGGTGAACGCAACGCACCCGTTCAAACCACCGGGTACGCGCAACGCCGGCCCACGAATGGCACCTTTGAATGCGATCCATAGTTTAATTCTAGAAAATGGCGCTTCCGTTGGAAACTTCGGTTGTTTCGCTGGCGTTTCTAGAGGAAGGAGGAGAGTGGGTGGGGGTGCGAAACGCGTTTGAAGAAATGGCAGAAAGTGAATTCCAGCGTCGTTTTTGTTTCTCGAAACAAATAATTCGTTGGTTGTACAGAGAAATCGACAACATCGTCGGTGCCAGCGAGCCACTGGGATGTTGTGGCTGCCTCTTGAAAAGTGCGCCACTCTTCCCGTCGTTTTTTTTCTTTTTCCTACTCGCTGTGCGAGACACCACCTAGGAACGACGCAAAGAACCTAATAGTTATAAATTGCAGTAGTCACACGTACTGCTATTTGAAAACGTGTTTGGGCTTGAGAAGAAAAAATACGTTTTTTTAGACAAAGATTTCATTCAATTGGAAGACGAGAAACATTTGGCTTTGTAGTATACTGTTTGCAAGCAGACGACAAACGACGGAGGTAAACTTCCGGGGAGGTGACCGCTTCCTGATTGGCTGCTCTCTCCGCCCCGCTGTCACAAATTTTGCATACTGCAACTTTGTGACGTTGCAGCAACTGAACAGAACGCGTATTGAACAAAATATCTCTGATCGCGCCCCAGGTGTTCGGTGCGTAGAAACGCGATATGTGACTTGTATGAGCCTCGACCATCCGATTGGTAACAGTGAGCTTAGCGTCACACTTCCCCCCTCCTCTGGCTTCTGGATTGGATTGGCGCGGCTCGCTACATGCTTGCGCACGATTTTCGGAGCGCAGATTGATGTGCGCCTGGTTTCTTCACTAGGCTTTTATACGCACGCTTGTCCGAGCGAAGATTGGTGTGCGTCTGGTTTTGGCACTCGGCTTTTATACGATCGCTTGTCGCTGCTTTCCTTGCCTTTGGTTTGATTCGGCGCGGCTTGGTGCAGGCGCACAGACTTGGTGTGCGCCTGCTTTTTTGCACTGGCTTTGAACACATCGCTCGCTGCTCACGCTTATATATGCGCCGCGGGCGTACCGTGTAGCGCGTGTGGCCATTATTTGACTTCCACCACAGCCACGTGAGGTGCGACTCCAGCAGCAGTGCAGTTACCCTGCAGCCGGCGGAGAGGAGGGGGCGCTTCACTTTCTGCATGCCAATAACTTTCCATTTTTTGCATGCGAACGCATCGGGTCCACAAAGTTCACGCTGTGCTTTAGTTTCCCATTGCAGATCGAGGCTCGCTCTGTTAGCATCCACTAAGTTCGGGATGCAGTTGTATGCGGCCCATTCATCACTGTGGATGGTGGTCCCCGGTTCAACGTTGGCTGTAATAATGGGGCCTAGCGTCGCCGCGTCTCGTCTTTAGACCTTGAATAGTCGGAGCTGCCCGGTGGTCACGCAGATGATGCCGAATACCCATGGTCCACGATCTGCCATGCCGCCGTGATTTTGGCGGCTCGGCGGAACGTTGTCGCCCGTCATCAGGCGGCCTCGATTTTATTTTCGCTTGCCGCGAAGGGGGCATTCATCAATTTGCACAATCCTCGCGGGGCCACCGAGTGGGGGTCGCGCTAGCAGCTCGTCCCGCACGACCTATCACGGGCGTTCCCACACGGGGGTCGTCACACGTACAGCGCAGTTTTCTGACTCTTCGCGTTTGTATTGCTGCGCGCTTACATACACGGTACGCCCGCGGCGAAGCACTTCCGCGCTAAGCGACGCTCACTTTCCTCACTTCGTACTTATATATAAGCGCGAGCAGCGAGCGATGTGTTCAAAGCCAGTGCAAAAAAGCAGGCGCACACCAAGTCTGTGCGCCTGCACCATGCCGCGCCGAATCAGAGAAAAGAAAAGCAGCGACAAGCGATCGTATAAAATCCTAGTACAAAAACCAGACGCACACCAATCTGCGCTCGAAAAAGCGATCATGTAAAAGCCTAGTGCTGAAACCAGGCGCAGATTAATCTGCGCTCGGAAAATCGTGCGCAAGCATGTAGCGAGCCGCGCCAATCCAATCCAGAAACAAAAAAAAGGGGGGGGGGGGTAATGTGCGACACTAAGCTCAATGTTACCCATCCGATTTTCCAGAGCGAGTGCCGTCTGCGTAGACGCTTGCAGCGGTGGAACTGTGCTGTCAGCTGTCGCCAGTCGAGAATCCGACACGTTGAGTGTGCCTGGAGCCGCAAGAGCTATTTAGAAGCTCCGCAGTAACTTTCTAATAAAAACACGTATGTTCAACTTTAAGGCCTGTTTTCTAAGAATGGATTTTTTCACTAGTAGTGGTGCTGGGGAAGGCGATATCTCAAGAACTGCTCTTCAGATTTGTGTGCCATTTTTTTATTCTGTTCCTGAATGACTTTGCCAGGGTGTAACAAGCTTATTTTTTTTTAAAGCTGGCGTAGTTAACTTATAATAAGCAATTAATTTTTGATGAATGTGGTCACTACTGGCTACATCAAATTCAAAGTTGTGTTAAAATTTTTTCGTGGGGAAATTATATAAAAGGGCTTTGTAGCCCCCTGGGATATCTATCACGGGATTATCACGGTGAATTTCAGCTTCCTACGATGTCTTGGGATTTCTCCAGTCTTCCTTAGGCACATACACGAACCACCTAGTTAGACCTCAATAACTCTGGAACTAATACATCTTCACAGAATTTTGCAGTTCCTCATAGTCTGGTGGTGTGAATGTACCCTGATAGTTTCATCCGGATATCTAAACAAATAAAAAAGTACGATCTCCAGGGTAGCCTCCCTCTTTAAAGGAATATTTGAGTGGCCAACGCTTCCGGAGCAATGATGAAGTCAAAGAAGTGAAACACTTCCTCAATGGGTTGGCGGTGGAGTTCTATGACACTGGGATACAGAAATTGGAGCACCGTCTACAAAAATGTGTAGAAAAAGCTGGCGATTATGTAGAAAAATATAGCAATGTTTCATCTTTCCAATGGTGTAAATTTCTATGAGAATAAACAATGTTGTCTATCTCTAAAGTTGATGGAAACCTTATTTCTGGATCAACCCTTGTATGTGTTAGTCTACGTCATGCACCAAAGAAAATGGCAGGATGTTCAGAACAGACTCTAGGCAAAGGCAATTGGTCAAGTTGATTCACTGACACATGTATACATGTTTGAGAGACACTTGCTGCCACAGCCTCGACTTGTCAATGACCATCAATATGTGGTAGCATGCCATTTCTGCACTAGTTTGTAACAGTCAAAAAAGAAGCATGTGTTCCAGTTTCACAATGCAAGCAGTAGAAAGATGTATACAGTCAAACCTGTTTATAACAAAATCGATAGTCTTGCGAAAAGTGATAATTATATCAGTAGTATGTTATATATGGACTCGCCCTTACAAATGCACAAAAGTTAACTGCATTTCCGTTACAATTCGGCAGCACTTTGGTCCCATTTTTGTTCATGCTGCATTCCCCCACCTAGCTGCAAACTTCCATTAAAAAGTTCATCTAAAGAATGAAATGTGGCGTCGTATAGCTCTTTCAAAACAGCCCCTTGTTCCGATCACCTGTCATTTTGAAACTGCAAGCATAACTAAGGTGTTGACCGAAGGTGGAAGTCATGCTCCAGCCGTCCCGATATAAAAAGCCATTTATTTAACATATACAACCAATATATATAATGAACAGAAGCGCGCCCTGGGGAATAAAGAACTGAAATTAATAACGAAACTGAATATAACATACTCCCTCCGTTATTTTTAATGATTACGTAGTTGTTAGTAAGTATTAGTAAGAAAAACATCAAGGCATGCACATTGTACTTATTTACACATATTTACAAACTATGTACACAACGTCACACCGCCAACTACATAGTTGGTCTGATAGTCTTGGAGCCAGGCCGGTGGCCGGCGCTCTCGGGTCGGCCGCTTTGGACGTCTCACTGGCGACAATGGCGACGGCTCGTATACTGCTGGTGCAATATGCCAGGAGACCATGCCTGCGTCCTGAAAGAAGGCAGCTGTAGCACGGCAGGCTGCAGCACATCGGGAGACCACGGCTGCGGCGGGGCAGGCTGCAGCGCATCAGGAGACCGTGGCTGCGACGGGGCAGGCTGCAGTGTGGCGGGCTGCAGCGCCTCAGGAGGCTGCGGCGTGGCGGGCTGGCCAGGTTCCCTGGTGCCCCTGTCCGGAACCCTGGAAAGCTTGGAGGCATTCCACATACGGCCGTCTCCAAGTCGGAAAGAAGCTGGTCCCCTGCTCTCGACCACTTCAGCTGGTGAAGAAAAGGCGCAGTCTCCCTTGAAACGAACGGACGGTTTTTTGATGCTGAAAAAAATCGCCTACCTATCTTCGTCTTCTTGGCGGCTCTCCTTTTGTCCGTGTAGTGCTTGCTGCTCTGCTGTTGACGCCTAACCCTTTGACGTAGTCGCGCCAACTCCTTGGCTGGGTCTTCCGCAAATGCTGGTGCTGAGAAACACACGACATCCAGCCTGGTTCGGGGCATTCTACCATGCAGCAGGACTGCTGGGGCGACCCCGGTGGTGGCGTGCGGAGTACAGCGGTAAATGGCAAGGTATTCTGTGACAGCTTGCCGGAATGGTCGTCTTTCGAGGAGCGAGACTTGAATGAAGTTTTTCAATGTGCTATTGAAACGTTCTATTTGCCCATTGGCTTGGGGGTAGTATACTGAACAATGTGAAAGACTGATGCCTCTGTGTTGCAGGAAAGTTATGAACTCACGCGAAGTGAACTGAGGTCCATTGTCACAAACGATCTCTTCCGTGTAGCCTTCACGGGCAAAAACACTTCTTAAAAAGTCTTTCACGGTGCTCGTGGACACTTTGCTGCAAAAATACACCTCTGGCCATTTAGAATGGTAGTCAACAAACGTTATAGCAAATCTGCTGTTGTAAGCTGCATGCTCCAAAGGACCAACAATGTCTAGGCCAAGCTTTTGCCCTGGTTGCTCAGGCCATTCAACAGGTTGCAACGGTGCTGCTGATGTTGTGGCGGACTTATCTGCCTCCAGGCAGATATGGCAGTTTTTTACTGCCGTTTCCACTTGCTTATTCATTCGAGGCCACCAGAACCGCTCACGCAGTCGCGGCTTCGTGCGCGTGATACCCGGATGTGTCTCGTGCACGGTTCCGATGATCTGAGCCGTGAGGGAGGACGGAACGAGGCGCTCTCCACGCAGTAGCAGGTTATCGACAACAGAAAGTTTTTCCCGAATGGCGTAGAATGGTTTCGCCTCTTGTGGTATGAACTTCTTTGGCGGCCAGGAACTCAGCACGAATGACTTGACGGTTTCCAGGCAACTGTCGTCGAGGGCGGCCTGCTTGAACTTCTCCTTAGTCACGCAGGCTGGCTTAATGAACGAGACAATTTCTCCCTCCTTAGCAATCTCTGCCTCCGAGGTAGGTGCTGGTAGCCGAGAAAGTGCATCTGCTACAGTGTTTGTGGACCCCTTGCGGTATTCAACAGTGAAATTGTAGCAAAGCAGTCGTGCACTCCAGCGTGCAATTTGGAGTGGGCATCTTCCATGTCCTTGTGATGACAGCAAGGACACCAGTGCCTGGTGGTCTGTTTGTATTGTGAAATGGCGACCCAAAAGGTACGTGTGCCATCGCTCACACGCCCAAATGCATGCAAGAACTTCTCGTTCACCGACTGGATATTTTCTCTCTGCAGGCGACAGTGTACGAGATGCGAAAGCGACTGTGCGGAGCTCGTGGCCACTTTGTTGCTGCAGGACTGCTCCCAGCCCACAGTCGGACGCGTCGGTCGACACAATTACTGGCAATGACGGATCGAACATCTGAAGGACTGTACTCTACGAAAGCATTTCCTTGACCCTCCGGAAATTGCTGTCTGCTTCAGCAGACCAGATGAATGGCTCATTTTTGCGAAGTTAGACTCTCACAGGCTCAACCACTTGTGCCAAGTGTGGAACAAACTTGGAGTAGTATTCTACGAGGCCCAGGAACGAACGAAGGGCGGCCACATCAGTTGGCACTGGTGTGTTAACAATGGAGTCTACTTTCTCTGGAAGTGGCGAGATACCACGTGCAGTGACCTTGTGCCCTAGAAAGGCAAGTTCTGGAACGTCGAAAAGGCATTTGTTGTTCAGTTTCAGACCTGCGTTCTTGATCTTTTGCAGCACGGTCTTCAAGTTTGAAAGGTGTTCTTCTGCGGTCTTGCCAAAAATTATGACATCATCAATGTAGAACAACACGCCAGGGCAGCGGTCAAGGATTTTCGCCATCATCTTCTGAAATGCCGCTGGGGCAGAAACCAACCCAAAGCAAACTCTCTTAAAACGGAAAAGGCCATCATGGGTGATGAAAGCTGTCAGATCCCTGCTGTCAGGGCGCAAGAGAACCTGATGGTAAGCGGAAGCCAAGTCAAGTTTTGAGAAGTGTGTAGCACCTACCAAAGTATGAAGCAGCTCCTCTGTGTGGAGCAATGGGAAACTGTCTGGAACAATAGCTTTCTTCGGCTCTCGAAGGTCTACGCATATCTTGATGCTACCATCTTTCTTGTTAATAACAACAATGGGAGACACCCATTCAGAAGCATCGATTCGCTCGATGATGTCAAGGCTCAGCAATCTCTGAAGCTCATTTGATACTGGTGACTGGAGAGAATACGGCAGACGGCGAAGCTTCGAAGTTATAGGCTGCATGCCTTGCCGTGTCTTGATGCGATGTGTGAACCCCTTAGCAAGACCCAACTCGGGACTGAAAAGTGAACTGAACTCATGTGCTAAGGCTGGCGGAAGAGCTTTGTAATGGGGCTGCGTGCTTGACGGTGTGGAAATAGAACAGGGTAGCGGGTCAACAATAGTCGGCTGCGGAGCAATGGACGTGTATTAGCACTTGAGAGCAGAACCCTCAATGCGAAGATCCAAGGCTTTAATGCCGTCAAGACCGATCAGAGAAGTGCCTCGGTGAACAACATAAGAACGTAGCGACGCTGTGCGGCCTTTAAATCGAAAGTCTGCCTGGAAACAACCTAGCATTGGAATCGGCCGTTGAGAGTAGTCAAACAGACTAACATGCGAAGCAGGCAGAAGCGGCACACTCCAAAAATATCGACTGAATTCTTGCTCCAACAGGATTGAAACAGACGACCCTGAATCAACAAGGAATGTCAAAGTGACATTCGCGACTTGCACTTGAATATGAATTCCGCTACGAACGGAACATTGCACAGTCAAAACTTCCTCAGCACTGCTGGATGACGAAACATCTTCATGAAACTCAACTTCACGGACTCGGCCTTGCATTTGGGTTAGCTTGCGGTTGCATACCCTTTGAAAGTGGCCCTTGAGACCGCAAAATGAACAAGTCTTGCCATGCGCTGGGCACTGCGGCGCTGACGCGATGTGGTTCCGCGAGCCGCATCGTAAACAAAGTGGCGAGCCGGAGCAGCTACTCTGTTCTCGGTTCCGCTGAGGGGGGCGGTTCCGCTGCGGCGTATGTGAGCCGCCCGCGCTCCTCGTTAAATTCTGCTCTAAGGTGGCTGTCGGTTGTGAATTCCTTTTTTTCGAAAAATGCGACGATGGTTTTTGACGCTGCCGCAATGAAATTGCTTCGACCGAAGCAGAGAGCTCCTTTACCTCTTCAGCCGCCTGCTCAAACTGAAGTGCAATTCCAACAGAATTCTCTAATGAAAGTGCGGAACCCTCGAGCAGTAACCGCTCATGTACGCGAGGGGAAGCTACGCCGGCAACGAATTGGTCCCACAGAGCATCATCTTGCGAGGCAAACGAACAATGTGACGGTAGCTCCCATAGAGCGGCAACGAAGTCATGAACGGACTCGCCTGTGTGTTGGCTGCGGCGGTGAAAGCGATGACGCTCGATGATAACGTTGCGCGACATCAAAAACTGGTGCCGTAATGCGGCGAGTGCAAAGTCGTATTCGTCAGCAGGGGCCACGACAGACTTGTCATCGGCGAGTGCTGCGGCACTTGGCGCGGCCGGTGCTGCGGCCCTGGTCCCTGCATTTAGCGCCTGATAAATACGCTGGCCCTCCGCCCCCAAACAATGCAAAAAAATAGCCTTGCGTTGCTCCGGCTTGAATGCGGCGGCTCCGGATGCCAGCAAGTACACGTTGAACATCTGCTCCCACTGCTCCCATGGCAATGACGGACGGCCGGGCATCGGAAGGAAAAACGGTGGCGGAGCAAGCCCGGTGAAGCTCATGGTGGGCGGATACGGTCGGCGCAGCGGGGCTGGGGGTACGTTCACGACATCCTCGTCACCAATGTGGTGTTGAGCGAGGGTGGAAGCCAGACTCCAGCCGTCCCGAAGTAAAAAGCCGTTTATTTAGCATATACAACCAAATATATAATGAAGAACAGAAGCTCCCTCTGGGGAATAAAGAACTGAAATGAATAACGAAACTGTATATAACATTGTCCCTGCTATTTTGCGCTAGTCTTTGGTATAATGAAGTCAACAAGCATTGCAGCAAATCTGCTGTTGTGAGCTGCATGCTCCAAAGGACCAACAATATCTAGGCCAAGCTTCTGCAACGGTTGCTCAGGCCATTCAACAGGTTGCAACGGTGCTGGTGATGTTTTGGAAGACTTATCTCCCTCCAGGCACATATGGCAGTTTTTTACTGCCGTTTCCACTTGCTTATCCATTCTTGGCCACCAGAACCACTCACACAGTCGCGCCTTCGTGCGCGTGATACCTGGATGTGTATCGTGCGCGATGCCGATGATCTGAGCTGTGAGGGAGGAGGAACAACAAGGCGCTCTCCACACAGTATCAGGTTATCAATAAGAGAAAGTTCTTCCCGAATGCTGTAGAATGGTTTCGCCTCTTCTGGTATGGACTTCTTTGGCGGCCAGGTACTCAGCACGAATGATTTAATGGTTTCCAGGCAACTGTCGTCGAGGGCAGCCTGCTTGAACTTCTTTGTCACGCAGGCTGGCTCAATGACCGAGACAATTTCTTCCTCATTAGCAATCTCTGCCCGGAGGTATGTGCTGGTAGCCGAGAAAGTGCATCTGCTACAGTGTTTGTGGACCCCTTGCAATATTAAACAGTGAAATTGTAGCAAAGCAGTCGTGCACTCCAGCATGCGATTCGGTGTGAGCGTCTTCCATGTCCTTGTGACGACAGCAAGGACACCAGTGCCTGGTGGTCTCTTCGAATTGTGAAATGGCGACCCAAAAGGTACGTGTGCCATCGCTCACACGCCCAAATGCACGCGAGAGCTTCTCGTTCACCGAATGAATATTTTCTCTCCGCAGGCGACAGTGTATGAGATGCGAAAGCGACTGTGCGGAGCTCATGGCCACTTTGTTGCTGCAGGACTGCTCCCAGCCCACAGACGAACACGTCGGTCGACACAATATGGCAATGACGGATCAAACATCTGGAGGACTGTACTCAACGAAAGTATTTCCTTGACCCTCTTGAAACTGCTGTCTGCTTCGGCAGACCAGATGAATGGCTAATTTTTGCAAAGCAAGACTCTCCTAGGCTCAACCAATAGTGCCAAGTGTGGAACAAACTTGGAGTAGTATTCTACGAGACCCAGGAACAAACGAAGGGTGGCAACATCAGTTGGCACTGGTGTGTTAACTATGGAGTCTACCTTCTCTGGAAGTGGCGAGATACCACGTGCAGTGACCTTGTGCCCTAGAAACGCAAGTTATAGAACGTCGGAAAGGCATTTGTTGTTCAGTTTCAGACCTGCGTTTTTTATGTTCGGCAGCACGATCTTGAAGTTTGAAAGGTGCTCTTCTGCAGTCTTGCCAAAAATGATGACATCATCAATGTAGAACAACATGCCAGGGTAGCGGTCAAGAATTGTTGCCATCATCTTCTGAAATGCCGCTGGGGCAGAAACCAACCCAAAGTAAACTCTTTTAAAACAGAAAAGGCCGTTATGAGTGATGGAAGCTGTCAGGTCCCTGCTGCCAGGGTGCAAGAGAACCTTATGGTAAGTGGAAGCCAAGTCAAGTTTTGAGAAGTGTGTAGCACCTACCAAAGTATGAAGCAGCTCCTCTGTGTGGCGCAACGGGAAACTGTCTGGAACAATAGCTTTGTTCAGCTCTCGAACGTCTACACATCTCCTGATGCTACCATCGTTCTTGTTAACAACAATAATGGGGGACACCCATTCAGAAGCATCGATGCGCTTGATGATGTCAAGGCTCAGCAACCTCTGAAGCTCATTTGATACTGGTGACCGGAGAGAATATGGCAGACGGCGAAGCTTCGAAGTTACAGGCTGCACGCCTTGCCGTGTCTTGATGCGATGCGTGAACCCCTTAGTAAGACCCAACTCGGGACTGAAAAGCGAACTGAACTCCTGTGCTAAGGCTGGCGGAAAAGCTATGTCACGGGGCTGCCTGCTTGACGGTGTGGAAATGGAACAGGATAGCAGGTCAACGACAGTCGGCAGCGGAGCAATGAACATGTATAAGCACTTGAGAGCAGAACCCTCAATGCGAAGATCCAAGGCTTTAATGCCGTCAAGACCGATCAGACAAGTTCCTCGGTGAACAACACAAAAACGTAGCGACGCTGTGCGGATTTTAAAGAGAACGTCTGCCTGGAAACAACCTAGCACAGGAATCGGCCGTTGAGAGTAGTCAAACAGAGTAACATGCAGAGCAGGCAGGAACGGAACGCTCTGAAAATATCCACTGAATTCTTGCTCCGACAGGACTGAAACAGACGACCTTGAATCTACAAGAAATGTGAAGGTGACATTCGCGACTTGCACTTGAATATGAAGTACGCTACACGCGGAACGTTGCAGTCAAAACTTGCTCAGCACTGCTAGATGATGAAACATCTTCATAAAATTCAACTTCACGGACTCGGCCTTGCATTTGAGTTAGCTTGCGGTTGCATACCCTTTGAAAGTGGCCCTTGCGACCGCAAATGAACAAGTCTTGCCATGCGCTGGGCACTGTGGCGCTGACGCGATGTGGTCCTGAGCCGCATCGGAAACAATGTGGTGAACCGGAGCGGCTACTCTGTTCTCGATTCCGCTGCGGCGCACGTGAGCCGCCCGCGCTCCTTGTTAAATTCTGCTCAAAGGTGGCCGACAGTTGTGAATTCGCGTTTTTCAAAGAATGCGAGGATGGTTTACGACGCTGCCGCAATAAAATTGCTTCGACCGAAGCAGATAGCTCCTTTAGCTCTTTAGCCACCTGCTCAAACTGAAGCGCGATTCGAACTGAATTCTCAAATGAAAGTGTGGTACCCTCGAGCAGTAACTGCTCAGAAACGCGAGTAAAAGCTGCGCCGGAAAAGAATTGATCCCGCAGAGCATCATCTTACGAGGCAAACGAACAATGTGACGCTAGCTCCCGTAGAGCGGCAACAAAGTCATGAACGGACTCGCCTGTGGGTTGGCTGCGGTGGTGAAAGCGTTGCGCAACGTCGCAAACTGATTCCGTAATGCGTCGAGTGCAGAGTCGTATTCGTCAGAAGGGGCCACGACAGACTTGTCATCGGCGAGTGCTGTGGCACTTGGTGCTGCCGGTGCTGCGGCGCTGGTCCCTGCATGTAGCGCCTGATAAATTCGCTGGCCCTCCGCCCCCAAACAATGCAAAAGAATAGCTTTGCGTTGCTCCGACTTGAATGCGGCAGCTCCGGATGCCAGCAAGTACACGTTGAACACATGCTGCCACTGCTCCCATGGCAATGACGGACGGCCGGGCGTCGGAAGAAAAAATGGTGGCAGAGCAAGCCTGGTGAAGCTCATGGTGGGCGGATACGGACGGCACAGCAGGGCTGGGGTATGTTCACGACATCCTCGTCGCCAATGTGGTGTTGACCGAAGGTGGAAGTCAGGCTCCAGCCATCCCGATGTAAAAAGCCGTTTATTTAACATGTACAACCAACATATATAATGAAGAACAGAAGCGCCCCCTGGGGAATAAAGAACTTTAATATAACAACGAAACTGAATATAACAATAACCACCATATTTTATTCAAGGGTTGCGATATATTTTACTGCCAGTGGGACATTACTATATTCTGCACAAGAAAGTGAAGTGTTATAGTTGGCCAGAAGCGTAAACTTTGGAAACTACTGCCGGTAACTCGCATTCTGCAAAAGTCCCGGACATCATGATCTTGGCATTACGACTGCCCGCCAGACACAAGAGCCATAAAATTCATTACGTATGTTGCTTCAGGCAAAAGAAATTCAATGTTCGAAAGGTACAATGTCACCGCGTACCGTTATCAGCAATTGGCAACATGTTAACGAAATGCTGCTGCACTGTGATCTCCTAATAATGGCGCAGCGAGCACTGATCCTTTGCAACGTTGTGTGGTGGCAGCGTGTGGTGCAGCGTCCAACTCAGGTCGCGTCAACAGGAGCACTTGAGTGACCATTGTTCCCATAGTGGAAGAACAGAGATGGTCGTTCCAGATTGTTGAAACAGGCGCAATGCTGGTGGTGCTACATGGACAATTACGTGAAAACAAGAGTGACGCCGTTGTAGCATCCACTATCGAACCAGGGCAATGGACCGGCGCATGCCATGCAGTCTTTGACGCTTCCTCCCTGCAGGCGTGCCTTGACAGCATGCGACGTTCTTCACGGCTTGAGAAATCGGTGCATGGCAGTCGCTCGCTCATCTTGAAGGTCGTATCATCATCGCGGTTGGACTGGAGCACGCGCTGCCGTGCACCCGGTTGGTCGCGCTGCCATGCTATGGTACTTCGTGTGTGCCTTTCTTTCACTGTGACCAGGTTCGAAGCGATCATTGTAAAAGTACGGCAAATCAAAACCGTTCGTTATTATCTGAAAGCAGTTTCAATAGGCAGCGCCAGAAAATCGTAAATGCACAGAAATATGGTCTTCATAAACTATAGATTGTTATATCTGGGATCATTATGGATTCAACTCTACAGATTTTAATGCAGGGCTCCTCTAGGCGTGTAGTGGCCTGGCTGGAGTTATCAAGAGACGTGAAACAAGAATGAGACTGAATGTAGGGTTTATATTGATACCTATTTACACAATAACTAAGCAATGTGCCTAGAAAAATGTGCTAATTCTGTGTCTCTTATCTGAAGTGGGGAGTTAGTAGCGTCTGAACTGCTTCTTGAACTTTTCAAAGTGGAAGTCATCAGTGGCCTTTTCATCGTCATTTCCTCTTGACCTTGACGATCCTTTGCCCCCTGCATGATGAACAAAAGTGTATTTATTGTGCATATATTTTTAATGCAAGACAGAAGCTGCTGGTATTAGCACTGAAGCAGAAGGCCCCACCAAAAAGTTCTTTAAAGGAACAAGCATCTTATCAGAAAACAGAACAATGCACACACGCAACACTGATTCGCTAATGTCGAACTTCAATATAACGAACATGGAAATAACACATTAGCAGATATAACAAAGTAAATTTAATATCTTTCCCGCCAAAATCAGCATGTAACCAGTACATGCTTCTAATGAATATTGAATATAACAAAGGTATTTTCATGTTGGATGTGGCTTCACTATAATGAAATTCGACTAGATGGGCTTACTGTAGGTTGCGATCCAGTGCTGCCACTGAATTCAGTAGCTTGTTCTAGCAGAATGTCTGATCGATTTGCCCTGATTTCAATGTTGGTGAAACAGTGTGCCGGCTGTCACGGCAACCTTCCATTAATATGCAGATGAAAACAGTAGAAGTTAAAGGCCTTCTCGCACTGGTTGTCTTCTATAAGATTACAATTTAGTTGAGATTACTTACAGAACAGACATTAAAATGATGATTATAGGGGTCGTTTATCTCAATCAAGCACTATACACCAATTACGAAAAGATCCCCTTCGATTTCTAGCATTCCTTTTCTCAGCTTTCTTCTTTTTATTGTTCAACTGAAAGCACTAACAATTTTATACCTATACTTCATACTTGTTTAAACTTTGAAAAATCACGAAAAAATAATCAAAACTGCTAACAATTCGTAAATTAGTTCCAACCATGAACAACGGACCAGTCTCTTCTGCTGATTATCACAACAAAATGTATCAAAAGTGCTATTGCACGAAGAAGATGACCATATTACAAAAAGTCTAATTTCTTCAGAATTTCTCAGGCCAATAGTATCATGCTAGAATGCCATGTGACTTCTCCCAGTATATCATTAAGCCCACTGCATCTGTGAGCGGCCGCATTCTTGGCTTAGTACCCAGCACGACATCTTTGAAGTGACCAGCACAAGACGCATCGATGTATGTGAGCAACGGCATTCTTGGTCTAGCGCCCAGCATGACATCTTTGGAGTGACTAGTGTAAGACGTGTGTCGTCTGTGAGCAACGGCATTCTTTGCATAGTGCTCAGCATGACATCTTTGAACTGACTAGCGCAAGATGAATCGTCATCTGTGAGCGACAGAATTCTTGGCATGGTGCCCAGCTCAACATCTTTGGAGTGACTAGTCCAAGATGCGTCGGCGTCTGTGTGATGGCAGTCTTGGCCTAGTGCCCAGCACGGCATCTTTTTGAAGTGACTAGCGCAAGATGCGTCCACATCTATGAATGACGCCATTTTTTGGCACGGCACCCAGCACGACACTTTTGAAGTGACTAGTGCAAGACGCATCGACGCCTGTGATCGACGGCATTCTTGCCATTCGATCTTTACATAGTGGAATGCTTGTAAATTTTTTCACTCCTTTTGGATGGCAGTAGTTATCGGCATCTCCTGGGGTGCGGAGGCCAGTTTTCTCATGGATTCAGTGCCTACGCAATTAACTCAAGTTGCGTTGTAACCATGCATTCAATGATCATGCGCATCGCTGTTGCTTCGTTTGTTTAACCTTCTTTGTTTAGACTGGTCCAGGGAACAGGAAAGGGACTTGGTTTGTGGTCAGCTGGTCTGTATGCTTGTGGAACGAGTTGTGCCCAGAGGAAACGCCAGTTGCATTTACCTTTTCCTTTGCTTCATTATTTCCTTGAGTGACGCTGGCCGATCTTCGGAACCATATACCCGGAATATGGGTTAGATAAGGTGGAAAATAAAATAATGCGAAACAGCGTCCATCATCAGACCCTGAAGTAATCGTTAAACTCATAAACATTATGACTGTCACCCCTTACCTCATGTGGCTTTTCTCTAATTGTACAGCACTTTTTCGGCAAAATTGGCAACTGGAAACAAGAGTCGCAACGAGTTGAGAAATTAAGCGATCTAAAATTAATTAAATTAAATTATGGGGTTTTACGTGCCAAAACCACTTTTTGATTATGAAGCACGCCATAGTGGACTCCGGAAATCTTGACCACCTGGGGTTCTTTAACGTGCACCTAAATCTAAGCGCACGGGTGTTTTTGCATTTTGCCCCCATCGAAATGCGGCCGCCGTGGCCAGGATTCGATCCCGCGACCTTGTGCTCAGCAGCCCAACACCATAGCCACTGAGCAACCACGGCGGGTGATTAAGCGATCTACTAAGGCAGAGAGCCAAGGCAACAACAAAACAGGAAGGAAGAGCGAAAATTAACAAATTTAATCGCTGTTTGTGAAAATATTTATGGATCATCATCATCATCATCATCAGCTTGTTTTATGCCTACTGCAGGACGAAGGCCTCTCCCTGCGATCTCCAATTACCCCTGTCCTGTGTTAACCGATTCTAACTAGCACCCGCGAATTTCCTTATTTCATCGCTCCACCTAGTCTTCTGCTGTCTTTGGCTGCATTTCCCTCATCTTGGAACCGATTCTGTAACCTTAATGATCCAACGGTTATCTAATCGGCGCATTACATGACCTGCCCAGCTTCGTTTTTTCTCTTGATGTCAATCAGAATATCACCTATACCCGTTTGCTCTCTGATCCAAACCGCTCTCTTTCTGTCTCTTAATGTTATGCCTAGCAATCTTGATTCCATCACTCTCTGAGCGGTCCTTAACTTGTGCTCAAGCTTCTTTGTCAGTCTCCAAGTCTCTGCCCCATATGTCAGCACTGGTAAAATGCACTGATTGTACACCTTTTTTTCAATGATAATGGTGAGCTTCCAGTCAGGAGCTGACAATGTGTGTCGTATGCGATCCAACCCATTTTTATTCTTCTATGAATTTCCTTCTCATGATCAGGGTTTCCTGTGATTAGTTGACCTAGGTAAACGTACTCCTTCACAGGCTCTAGAGGCTGACGGTGATCCTAAGCTCTTGTTCACTTGCACGGCTATTCATCACTATCTTTGTCTTCTGCATATTAATCTTCAACGCCACTCTTACACTCTCTCTGTTTAGGTCCTCAATCATTTGTTGTAACTCGTCTGCATTGTTGCTGAACAGAACAATGTCATCAGCAAATCAAAGGTTGCTGAGATATTCACCGTCGATCCTTACTCCTAAGCCTTCCCAGTTTCATAGCTTGAGTACTTCTCCCAAGCATGCAGTGAATAACATTGGAGAGATTGTGTCTCCCTGTCTGATCCCTTTCTTTGAATGAATGAATGAATGTTTGATGTTTAATGGCGCAAGGGCCAAGTATGGCCAAAGAGCGTCATGTCAGTGGTGATGAGTTTGCAATGTAATCATGAGTTCTATGAAGTTGGTGTGACGTGACTGTAAAGGGGCCTTAAAAAATAGTCGCTTTAAAGTGCATAAGCTCTGTACAATAAGATTATGGCGATGACGTATACTATGAACATTAAGATTCATTTAAAAAGAATGATACGATGTGTAAAAATATGTCAGGTTATAAGATATGCTAGAGTACTACTGCCTCCTTAGAGCCCTTGAAACACAAGGGCCTGGAGGCATGTGCTATGCAAAACAATTATCGCAGTGGCATCCTCTGGAGCAAGGAAGCGCTACAAATGTATGGGACTAATAACTTGTAAAACCACATCTCTGAGGAAACCTAGGACTTTGTCTGTATTAAAAAGCGGTTCTGGACCGAGAAACATTGCAGGATGAAGGAGAATGTGCTGTCGGTATGCTAAGACAAAATGTCTCTTTCTCTCAAATTTGGCTTCCCGACACTCCAGGAGGACGTGGAGTACGGTAGGCCTCTCCCTGCATCTACCACAGGTTGGAGGCTCACTTCTGGTGAGTAGAAAATTATGGGTGCCAAATGTGTGTCCTATTCTGAGACGACAGAACAGGAAATCTGTTGGGCGCGATTTTGTAGTAGAGGGCCAGAATCCTCACTGTGGTTTTATCAGGTGGAGCTTATTATCCGTTTCTGCGTCCCACATGTGTTGCCAGTGATTTCGCAGCCTCTTTTGCAGGAAAGGCCTCAGATCTGTGCCAGGCACCTCAGAGGTAGGGTTAACAGCTTGCAATGCGATTGACGTGGCCATCTCGTCCACCAGAACGTTGCCCTCGATGCTCCTATGGCCAGGCACCCAGCATATACAGTCGCCGACCGATTTTCCGGACTCCGAAAATTCGGACATGCCCGATTATTCGGTCAGCTTCGCGGCACCGCCATTCTCCCCATAGACCATAATGTATAACAACTGCCGAAAGTTCGGACACCTTACAACCTCTCGTCTGATTTTTCGGACACTCCTTTAGCCAACTCGGTCGAGAGCACCATGCACTGACTCTGACCGGTGCATGGTTCGACTTGCTGAACGCCATTTTTGTTTTGAACGGAGCTTCCTTGCTGCCCCACGAAGTGGCGCTACTGGAAATCCCCGCTCATCATCATCGTGGTTTCCTTGTGTTCCTTGGAAATTGCTCGACAGCAAAGAAAATCTCGCCCTTATCCAGATACGAAGCTCATCGGAAGCCTATGGGGACCTGTGGACTCTGGTGAGGACTCTTCTTTGCCTTGTCCTACTCATCCTGCTCGTCTGATAGACTCAAAACAAGCACGGCTGGCGCTTAGGCTTAGTGCGGCCGAGCCGCCGCGCTCGCCCAACGAAGAAGTGTTTGTGCCAGATGTGAGCTCCTCATCTGTACCTTCCCCTGGACTGCTGCGCGTGACAACATCCATGCCAACTATGCAGCCGAAGTGTGCATCCGATAGCTCGAATACCCAAGATGCAACACCGAAGGACAGTCCTATTCGTGATGTGAATGTGAACCTATCCGCAGTCGTGCCGACGGACACTGGTGACCCTATGGACGTGCAGCCGTCTGGCGGTTCGACGAATGCAGCCAAGCGAGGTCCCCCTATCAACGTGCTTCAACAAGACGCCATCGCATCGGAGCAACCGGCAAAAAAGGTAAGGGCCACCCCAGACTATTCCTCCACGGCCTCCCCTACGCCCGCTCCCTCTCAGTCTTACCCAACGCCCACCCCTTCTCAATCATATCGAGTTCATATACGGCCCCTTTCATGCTACGACATAACTTCAGTAGCCACAAAATATGTTCAAAGGGTCATCGACCAATCTCTTGAAACCACCGGATACAAAGGGTTCGCAGCATATAAATCTACCAACTCGATCACTGTGCACTTGGCATCTCTCAGTGATGTGCAGAAAATGTGCACTTTAACATCTATCCCGCTGTCAGAAGATCAACACCTGCCTGTACAGTGCTACTTTGCATTGGGCCCTAATATACAGAGGTGTGTTGTCTATGGCATTGACCCAGAAGACACCCCTGAGATAATATGTCGTGAATTGACCTCCACGACACACAGGGTGCTCGCAGCTAGATTCATGGGCAAAAGCCGTACATGCTTAGCGACGGTGCAGTGCCCTCAATGTATCCCAGAACGGTTTTATTACTATGGTTGCATGTTGCAACCTAAACCCTACCTCCCTCGAGCAATATTCTGCTACCGCTGCTTTCAACGTGGACACATGCAGGCATTTTGCCCACAGCATACTATTGATCCAGAAAAGCTCACACCAGAAGGCCAACCACGATATCGATGTGGCTTATGTAAATCTGATGAGCACGATTTGACAAGCACGAATTGTCCGACTAAACAGAAGGCCACAATACGGATACGAAAGGCTATACCAAAAACGACTATAGTAACAACACACAATCGTTATGAGGTTCTTGCAGAAGAGCCAGAGATGATCCTGGCAGAAGAAGAAAAAGCCCCAGAAACACAACTGTATTCTTCTGTTCTTAAACGTGGCAATCAGTCGCAGACGAAGAAACAGAAATTACCGGAACCTCTGCATATGTCAGATGATGACCATGATGACATTGACGCTCGGATAGACGCACTGGCCAGAGAGATTGAGCGACTACGCAAACATAAAGAATTGGTAATTCTCCGTCGTCAGAAAATAGGACCGACACGTGACGCATCAACCACTGCTAATGCCACCGTTACGCCTGGATACCGTCCGGCACCACAGGTCAACCAAGCTGTTTGGACAGCAGTTTTAGATCAACTTGCTCAACTAACGTTGCTCATTCAGAATTGCCTGCATCATGGCTAAATCTCTGCAGCAGCTGTCACAGGATGGAATTCTACAGTGGAATTGTCGGGGCCTAAACTCCAAGTTAGGAGAAATAGCCTGCAGTCTTTACGCCCAATTTCACTAACCTCAACTGTCTGCAAACTCGCTGAAAAGATGCTGGCCACACGAGTTTCCTGGTGGCTTGAACGCCACGATAAATATCATCCTGCTCAAATTGGATTCCGTTCTTACTTGGGAACTGAAGACGGACTTTCTATGTTATCAGACGATGTTTTACAGGTTTCTCCACACAGTCACGCTATGCGCACGGTAGTAGCAACAGACATAACGAAAGCTTATGACAATATAGACCATGAAACCATTATAGCCAACCTCTTCGACCTGGGACTTCCACCGCGGGTGATAAGATTCATCTACTCATTCCTTCAGAATCGCACATTTGCGATTATAGTAGATGGAAGGCAAGAAGGATACTTCACATCGAACAGAGGAGTCCCACAAGGTTCGGTTCTGGCTCCTCTTCTCTTCAACGTTGCTCTAATACCTCTAGCCTGGCAACTACATCGGATTCCAGATGTGAGGTTATTAATCTATGCGGATGACGTCACTTTGTGGTCCGTGCATAAAGATATATCTAGACAAACTCAACAGCTTCAAGAAGCCCTTGATGTGCTGAACAACTACGCTCGGAAAGCAGGATTGGACATTTCCGCCCAAAAATCAAGCTATGTTGTGGTGGCCAACAAGAAAGGACGCACAAGAATCACGCAGCACCCCTTTACATTTAGACTCGGCGCACTGACAATCCCTGAGGCTTCTGAGGTCCGCATACTGGGTCTCGATATTCACCAATCCGGCAGTGGTGCACACTGGCTCCGTAAAACCAGACAGAGTTCGACAAAAACACTTCACCTTATTCGTCGCATTGCAGCAAAAGCAGCTGGAGCTCGTACTGACGTAGCTCGACGGTTGGTGCATGCAGTCTTGCAGCCACGAATTTTATATCAAGCACAATTTCAACGGCTGACTTTGGCACAGCTGGCACAGTTGGAGACGATTAATCGCGATGCTATGCGCACAATCACAGCACTGCCCCGCATCACTCCGACACCAACCTTACAGGAACATGCCCAGCTCAACACAATTGCAGAGCTAATTTTGCAACGTGAAAAAGCACGTGAAATAAAAAAGCAACTTATTCCGGCTGTCGATGCGTTGCATGCTCATTTTCACCGTGGCTCTCGGATTGACAATCAGCCCTACCCAATGCCTCCCTGGGAATTCACCAGCATCACAACTAATAAGCCAACGAAGTTACGACGCAGCGATACAACAGGTACTATTGACGAACACAACATCGTCGATGCATCATGTGTTAACACCTGCAAAGTCTATACGGATGCTGCCATTCTCCCAGACAGCGGAAGGACATCATTCCTGAGTACTACGCATAATTTCATCAGCGGCCACCAGCGCTATTTATCTACGGAAGCCAGCGCTCTAGTAATGGAACTTCAAGCCATCCACGACGCTGTGCAAGATGCGACATCTAAGCTGCCTACCATCAAGAAACTAGATATCTTCACGGATTCTTTAGCGGCTATTCAGGAACTCAAGAAGGTTGATAAGGCGATGGAAATCTGCGAGAGAATACACACTATGAATAGTAAGACAGCTACTTGCGTCAAGGTACACTGGATACAAGGCCATTCAGCGAACCCTCACAACATTGCTGCTGACCAGCAGGCACACTGCCCTCCTAATCCTGATCCTCCACCTATTCCCCTCCCACCCTAACCCCATAACTCGCTGCGAGCCCGTAAAAATGTTCTCCGGCAGGACACACGCGCTCTTATCCCACCGTGTGTCTGCTCCCTTCCCTTTCACCTTACTAGGGCGGAGGAAGTTGTGCTTAGGAGGCTTCGGGCCGGGGTGGCCCTTACACCGGCTGTTGTCTCAAGGTGGAACTGGTCGCATTTACCACTGGGTGCTACATGTCCATACTGCTCCGTTCCTGTTGTGGAATCAGATGCATACCACCTAATATGGACATGTACGGGTTTACAATCGGAACGCTTGCGTCTCCTACTGCAAGCCGGCCTCCGCTACAGTGTGACAACCAGCTATGACCGCTGGATACATGACAACAGATTTCACAAAACACTGCTTCAATTCATACACAACACAGGCCTCACAGCACACATATAATACACATATACGCTCCAAGAATTATGCCTTAAGGGCAAGCCTTCATCGCAAAAAAAAAAAAAATCATCATCGTTTCTGCCTGGTTAGATAGAGCGGCTCTGCAGCAGTTCCGGTTTCAACTTAGTAAGCCATGTCAAGACAATCCAGCAGCTGATTGGTTTCTTCGTGCAAGACTCTGCGAGCAGGCCGCGTTTTTCGTTTGTGCGACTGGTGTCGGCATGGTGGTGTTTGCTTTGTGTGCTGTGTCGAGGTTTCGGTGATTCAACGCGGCATACGTAAACATCGCGTCAAGGGTCTAATGGTGCCGACAGTGCCCACGCAGACTGCGCTGGGGAATGCCGGCAAGCGGGAGCCGGGAGGCCTAAGATTTTTCACCTTCCGATGTGCTCCCTACTGACGCGGAAAATGTTCTGCCGAGACCTGCGCAGTGGTTGCATTGCGATTCCGGACACCGTCTCATTGGACAGTTTCATAGGTGCTGACACTGCTGTATTGACATGCGCAGAACTCGACGACGGCAAGATCATTCGTCAGGTTTCTGCTGCACCGCCAGACGACTCTGAGTCGGGAGATAACGCACCATGTGCTATGCTGCCGTCGCATGCGGAGCGTGTACAAGCAGTGACTGTGCTTTCAGCCGCCAATAGTGACCGTACGACTCTCTCCGAAATTCAGGCTTATCTGATTGCGTATAAACGGAACAGCGTGCAACGGCGCATTCACGATTTCTTCCAAGCCTACTGCCGAGCCCGAATAAGTGCGTGGAAATAAAGGATTTCATTTTTTTTTCATAATCTGCTTTTTCGGACACCTGTTTATTCGGACATTTTCGCAGTCCCCGTGAGGTCCGAATAAACGGTCGGCGACTGTAATGATACGCTGGTTGGATATGTACGCTTTACACAAGACGGAATAGAGTTCATTAAGTACTGGATTTTCGTGTGTACAGTGGAATCTCGATGATACGATCACGGCTAATACGAATTTCTGGATGATACGAATTTTTCTGTGGTCCCGGTGAGCCCCATTACTTTCCAACGTGCTAGAGAACGGTTGTTACGAATCAATTTTCGACCCGCATCGGTTGATACGAATATTACCGAAGACACTTTGGAAATTTGAAAGTGTACTTGGCGAAGGCCAGACGCTGCTGCCGTCTGCGCTCCGCTTCCCTGGCTTTACTGCTCGGTGAAATGGCCGGTCGCTGCTGCCGTCTGCGCTCCAATTCATTCACTTTGGTGTTCGGCGATATCGCCTGTCGCTGCTGCCGCTTGCGTTCTGCTTCCCTGCCTTTAGTACCCGGCGATCTAATCAGTCGATGTTGGCGTTTCCGTTCTGCCTCCCTTGCTTTCGCATCTGGTGACATATTCATTTGTCGCACGTGCATTCGCTCCTTGTTCTTCTGGCGTTCGATGTTGGGGGAATCCGGCGTCCGCTGCCGCTTCTAGAACCGCTTTGCGCGCAATCACTGGGCCGCTTCGGAGCTACGGGTCTCACTCGACTACAACGAGACGTCTGACGAAGGAGCGCCGGTGCAGCTGCCACCGCCGACGCCCGCGCGCTTGTTCTACCGCAACTGTGTGACGTCACAGTTGCTATGCGCAGCTGCGCCCCCGACCGGCACGCCGGTTGCTAAGGAGGGGAGGAGGTTGCGCTGCTGCGCGGAGAAGAGGCCACAGTTGGCACCATTCCAGCGCACGGACGGACACGACCACGAACCCCACCGACGGCAGTGAAAGAGAACAGCGCGCAGTTACGCGATTTCTCCCTCTCTCTTTTGGTGCGCAGGCGCGGACGTGGCGCCGGACAGCGCGGAGGGCGCGACTGGGCGCGGAGAGTTTGAAGCGGTAGCACTTTTGTTGCTTTTCCTCCTTTTCCGCGTGCCATCGGACGGAGTGGATGCTGTGCTTCTAGCCGCGTTCTTGTCTTTGACGTGGGCGACGGCGAAGGACCACCACCGGTGGCTGAAACGCTGCATGCGCTCGAAGTTCTGAGGCGTGCTATGGCCACGGATGAAATCAGCGACGACACGTGCGTGACGCGTTTTTATGGATTTGAACAAAGTCTGCTAATTGACCTGACAAAGAAATAGAAGCAGAAGGACATCGGAGACTTTTCCTCCAAGAAATAAATGCTTTTTACGTACGTGTGCCTGAGTGAATTCACCACTCACTGTTTAATTTAGCTAGATTTAATTGTTTGGATGATACGAATTTCGGCTAATACGAATATTTTTCATGACCCCGTGAGATTCGTATCATCGAGATTCCACTGTATAGAGTGACACCAAGGCCTTCACGACGCTTAGGGTGTCTGTATAAATCGCTGCTTTTGGAAGTTTTGATTTTCTTATGTGCTTCACAGCAGACAGCAATGCGTAGGCCTCGGCCATAAAGATACTTGTTTCCTAATGCAGTACACCGGATTCTGAGAAGGATGGGCCGGCGGTACCATAGGACACTCCCGCATGCGACTTCGAAGCGTCTGTGTAGAACTCTGCACAGGAGTGCTTGTGTTGGACTTCTAGGAAATGCATTCGGATTTTGATCTCTGGTGCGCGTTTTGTTACTTCTAAAAAAGGATATGTCACATTCTATGACCTGGCACTCCCAAGGTGGTAACAACTTGGTTGTATGCATTAGGCGAAGCTCGAGGAGTGGGACATGCATTTCATGATTAAGCTCCCTCACACAAAGCGAGAAAGGCTGCCTTACAGAGGGTCGATTATGGAAAAGTGTAGTACACGTCATATCATTAACAGTGTTAAAACATGGATGCTGATGATTAGAGTATTTTCAGGAAATATGTAAGGCTGATGTAAGTTCTCTGTAGATGGAGCCACCATTCATTTGATTCCGCGTATAAGCTTTCAATCGGGCTCGTTCTGAAAGCGCCAGTAGATAAGCGGATACTTATAGTCGGATACAACTTTAGAAAAAAGGGGGCGTTTACTTCCCCGACGCGGTTGCACACGAGCATCCACCAATGGGCGCGCACTCTGGACTGACGTCATGAGCCGGACGGCCGGTGACCTCGCCGACAGAGAAGATGGCCGCCCGCGCTTCGAGCTGGGCCAAGTCGCGTCAGCTGTGTGCTTCAGCGATAAATGCATTGTTTTATATAAGTAATTTTTCAATAGCAACTGATTCATTTTAAGCTTGGAAAACGAGTACTAGTAGATACGCCGTGTACATGCGAACAAGCACAAAAGCCATGCAGAGCTGCTCTTTCTACTTTTCTCACTTGCAATGAAGCTAAAGAGCAGACGACGGGCAGCGTTGTAGAAGGCACGGGGTTATTTTTCTGTCGCTATCCGGCATGTGCTGTAGCACAAGAGAGCTCTACTAAACCAGTCATCAAAATAAAGATGTCTTTATTTATACCGAGAATTGCGCGTTTCAGGAGCACAATTTTTTAAGCAGGACTATTTTAGTCGCGGAGGCAACCTGCTGTCGCGCTTCGGTCATCCGGGCGGGGCCTCCCCTTTTTTCTAAATTTGTATCCGACTATAGATGGTGAACAGGGTGTAGCATCTTTAGCGCGCTCGGGGCGGCAGAGTTATATACCACAGCACCATAATCTAATTGTGACCGAATCAGGCTCCTGTACAGATTTATTAAGCACTTCCTGTCACTACCCCACGTAGTCTGGGATAGAAGTTTCATTAAGTTCATTGTTTTTAGACATTTTTCTTTCAGATATTTAACGTGTGGAATGAAAGTGAGCCTATAGTCAAGTATAATATCCAGGAATTTGTGCTATTTGTTGATAGGTATTTGTTGTCCACACAGTTCTAAGCAAGGATCCGGGACCAGGCCTCTCTTTCTTGTAAAGAGAACACAAGAGCTTTTTTGGGGGTTGATTTTAAATCCATTTTGGTCTGCCCACTTGGACACGTTGTTCAAGCCATGCTGTACCTGTCTCTCACACACTGCAAGGTTACAGGATTTGAAAGCTACTATTTGAATGTCGTCCACATAAACAGAGTAAAAAATGGCTGGTGGTAAGGAAGCACGAAGTGTTGTCATCTTAATGATAAAGAGCGTGCAGCTGAGCACGCCTCCCTGGGGTACACCCATTTCTTGCGTAAAAAGATGTGACAGTACATTGCCGACTTTTACCCGGAAGGTACAAGTGGACAAATAGCTTTCTATTGGGTTTAGCATATTACCATGGATGCCCATTGCTGTAAAGTCTCACTCAAGATTCCGTAGCGCCACGTTGTGTCGTATGCCTTCTCCATATCGAGGAATATGGATAGGAAAAACTGTTTGTGTACAAATGCGTCACGGATGTTTGCTTCAATACGTACAAGGTGATCAGTTGTGGAGCGCCCTTCCCTGGAGCCACACTGATAGGGATCAAGCAGTTTGCTCAGGTCAAGGAAATGAATGATGACGATGATGTGTGGTGTTTTGTGGCGCAAGGGCCAGGTTTGGCCAAAGAGCGCCATGACACGTAGAAATGTTGATGAATTATGGAAGATGTGGCTTGGCTGTAAAGTAACCTAAAATAGTCGCTGTAAAGTGCGTAACATCTACGTGCTATAAAATTATGGCGATGACTAATGGCGAATACTATGAACATTAAAATCCATTGTAGAAGAATGATGCGAAATATAAAATATATAAGATGGTAAAATTACTCGGAGCACTGCTGCCTCGCCAGAGCCCTTGAAACACAAGGGCCCAGAGGCGCGTGCTATACGAAAGAGCTATCATAATGGCATCCTCTGAAGAGAGGACCAGCTACGAACATGTAGGCCTAAAAACATGGAGGACAACATCTTTCAGGAAACTTAGGACTGCAATGGTGTCAAATAAAGGTTCTGGGCCGAGTAGCATTGCGGGATGAAGGGGGATCTGCTGCCGGTATGCTAGGGGAAAATGCTTCTTTCTCTCAGATTCGGCTGCCCGACACTCCAGGAGGACGTGGAGGACGGTGAGCCCCTCTCCGCATCTACCGCAGGTTGGAGGATCATTTCCAGTGAGTAAGAAGTTGTGTGTGCCAAATGTGTGTCCTATTCTGAGGCGACAGAATAGGACATCTGTTCGTCGTGATTTTGTTACGGAGGGCCAAGAACCTAACTGTGGCTTTATCACGTGCAGTTTGTTATTTACTTCTGCGTCCCACTTACGTTGCCAGTGGTTTCGCAGTTTCCTTCTTAAAGAAGGCTTCAGGTCCGTGACAAGGACCGAAGCAGTAGGACTGACTGTATGCAATGAAATTGATGTGGCCATCTGGTCTGCTAGAACGTTACCCTCGATGCCCCTATGTCCAGGCACCCAGCACATAATGACATGCTGGTTAGACATATACGCTCTACAGAGGACGGAATAGAGCTCAGTAATTACGGGGTTTCTGTGTTTACAGTGTGACTTCAAGGCTTTTACAACACTTAAGGAGTCTGTAAATAAAATTGTTTTTTGAATATTTGATTTTCTGATATGTTTCACAGCCGACAATAGTGCATGGGCCTCAGCCGTAAATATGCTTGTTTCAGGGTGCAGTACACCGGATTCCGAGAAGGATGGGCCAATGGCTGCGTAGGACACCCCGGCATGCGACTTAGAAGCGTCTGTATAAAACTCTGTGCACGAGTACTTGCACTGGAGCTCCAAGAAGTGCATTTTGATATGTGTCTCTGGCGCATGTTTAGTGACCTGTACAAAGGATGTGTCACACTCTATCAGCTGCCACTCCCAGGGTGGTACTAGCTTAGCTGGAGGCATCAGGCGTTGTTCGAGAACTGGGACATACATTTCCGTGCTAAGTTCTCTTGCACGCAGTGAAAAAGGAAGTCTCATAGAGGGTCTATTATGAAAAAGTGTTTCACATGTCAAGTCGTTAACGGTTGTGAAACACGGATGTTCCTTATTAGAGCGCACTTTCAGAAAATAGTTGAAGCTGATGTAAGTTCTCCGAAAATGGAGTGACCACTCATCGGACTCAACATACAAACTTTCAACAGGGCTTGTTCTAAATGCGCCAGTGGCCAGGCGGATTCCCAGATGGTGTAGGGAGTCAAACATCTTTAGCGCGCTCAGGGCGGCAGAGTGATATACTGCGGCTCCATAGTCTATTCGTGACCGAACTAGGCTCCTGTAAAGATTCTACAGGCACTTCCTGTCGCTACCCCATGTTGTGTGGGATAGGATTTTAAGTAGGTTCATTGTTTTTAGACATTTTTCTTTAAGATGTTTTATGTGAGGAATGAAAGTGAGCCTAGAGTCAAGAATACCACCAAGGAATTGGTGTTCTTTGCTGACAGGAATTTGGTGTCCGCCCAGTTCTACACAAGGATCTGGGACCAGGCCTCTCTTTCTTGTGAAGAGAACACAAGAACTTTTGTGGGGGTTGACCTTAAATCCGTTTTCGTCTGCCCACTTGGAAACCTTGTTCAAGCCCTGCTGTACCTGTCTTTCGCATACTGTGAGGTTGCAGGATTTGAAGCCTATTTGTATATCGTCTACGTATACGGAATAAAAAATGGCAGGTGGTAGTGAAGCACGTAGCGTGTTCATTTTGACGATAAAGAGAGTGCAGCTGAGCACGCCTCCCTGGGGTACACCAGTTTCCTGCGTAAAGGGACGTGAGAGTTCATTGCCAACTTTTACTCGGAAGGTACGATTTGACAAATAGCTTTCAATTGTGTTCAGCATATTTCCACGGATGCCAATTTCCGACAGGTCTCGCAAGATCCCGCAACGCCATGCCGTGTCATATGCCTTCTCCATATCGAGGAATATCGATAGAAAAAACTGTTTATGTATAAAGGCATCGCGGATATTTCCTTCCATGCGCACAAGATGATCGGTTGTGGACCGCCCTTCTCGGAATCCACACTGATAAGGATCGAGTATATTGTTGAGCTCAAGGAAATGTATAAGTCTGCGATTTATCATTTTTTCAACAAGCTTACACAGACAATTAGTTACAGCTATCGGACGGTAACTTGCCGCCAAGGAAGGGTCTTTTCCCTGCTTTAGGACAGGAACCACAATCGCTTCTTTCCATGTGGATGGGAGGTATCCTGAAGCCCAAATAGTATTGTATAGTGTAAGAAGCGTAACTTGTGCGTCAGTATGTAGGTGTCTGATCATGTCATACATGACTCTGTCTGGTCCCGGTGCAGTGCTTTTACATGTGTTCAAGGCATCTCTCAACTCGGCAATACCGAAAGGCCGATTATACGGTTCATTCTGCCTAGACTTTCGTATGATTGGCTTACGCTCTACTATTTCTTTATGTTTAAGAAAGGATTGGGAATAGTGCATTGAGCTCGACACTCGCTCAAAGTGCTCCCCAAGTGAGTCTGCCTGGTCTTTTAGTGTATCGCCTTGTGTGTTTACCAGAGGTAGTGAATATGTTTGTCGCCCTCTTATCCTATTAACCTTGTTCCAGACTTTGGCCTCATCTGTATAGGAAAACTTCTCCCAACTTTCTCTTCTTAGCCTGTCGGCGGGTTCTCCTGCCCTGGAACTTTATTTTCTTAAAGTTAATAAGATTCTCCGCAGTGGGAGATGCGCGTAGCAACCCCCACGCTTTGTTCTGTTTTTTACGAGCGATCCTACAATCGTCGTTCCACCACGGGACACGCCGTTTGCATGCCAGTCCATTTACTTCTGATATGCATTTTGATGCGGCATCTATTATAAAGGCTGTAAAATACTCAACAGCAGCATCGATTCCTAGCGAGGACATATCATCCCATGATGTACTAGTTAGGGTTCGGAATTTCTCCCAGTCAGCTGTGTCAATCTTCCACCTAGAAGCCTGTGGTGGATATTCGTTCTCTGTAGGTGTTCTTAACAGTATGGGAAAGTGGTCACTTCCGTAAGGATTGTTGATAACTTCCCATTCGAGTTCGGGCAGTATACACGGGGAAACTAGGCTGAGGTCAATTGAAGAAAATGTTCTTTTTGCGAGAGAATAAGATGTGGGTGCCTTCTTATTCAGCAGACATGCACCAGAAGAGAGAAGGAACTGTTCAACAAGACGACCTCGCGCATTTATACGAGAGTCGCCCCACAGGCAGTTGTGCGCATTGAAATCCCCAAGCACAACGTAAGGTTCTGGCAATTCATCTATAAAGGAGTGAAATTCATGTTTAGTTAATTTGCAGTGTGGGGGTATGTAGAGCGAGCAGACAGTGATAAGTTTGTTTAGCAGAACAACTCGCACCGCCACTGCTTCAAGGGGCGTTCGTAGATGTAAAGGTTGACATGCTATACTTTTATGAGTGAGAATCGCAACACCACCCGATGATGCGACGGCATCATCACGATCTTTGCGAAACGTAACATACGTACGGAGAAAGTTTGCGTGTTTGGATTTTAAGTGTGTTTCCTGTAGACACAGCACTTTTGGATTGTGTGTTCGGATAAGCTCTTGTACATCATCAAGATTCCTAAGTAGACCTCTGACATTCCATTGAATGATTTGTGTATCCATATTTTAAATTAAATTGGTGCTGTGTTTACGGAAACGGAAGGGATGTCTTAGATTACAGAGCCCTTTCGAGGCCCTGTAACCGGGGTTTTGCTCTTTTTGAAGCGTTCGAGGGAACCTCGCCGCTCCTTAGGCGCCTGGTGCGCCTTGAGGATAGGTGTAGTGTCGATTGCCTCTTGTGAGGCGCCGGACACCTGCTCTTGCGAGCGAGAAGTTTCCCAAGAGGGTCCCGCCTTGGAGGGCAAGACCCCTGCGCCCACCAGCCCGGAGGTCGATGGGGCTCCCTGGGGGATTTGGCTGCGCCGGCCGTTGCCAGCGCTGGAAGGGACCTGGGAGGTTGAGGCAGCCTCGGCTGCGCCCACCTTCGGGGTCGATGATCCCTTCTTCTCGGTTGACGGAGCAGCGCTAGCTGCAACCGCCGCGGGGGCAGATGGCGTAACTGCCGACTCACTGCTTGTGGGTCGGACAGCCACCGGAGGCCGTTGTGACGCTGCCCCCTGATGCGCCACATCAGCAAAAGTTTTCTTGGGCAGGTATGATACCCGCCTGCGTGCCTCCTTGAAAGTTATATTTTCCTTGACTTTGATTGTAACAATTTCCTTTTCTTTTTTCCAGGAAGGGCACGACCGCGAGTACGCGGCGTGCTCCCCATCACAGTTTACACAGTGGAGAGCGTTCGCACAAGCTTCAGTGGAGTGTTCGTGGGCACTGCATTTCGCACATGTTTGGCGGCCGCGGCAGCTCTGCGAACTGTGGCCGAAGCGCTGGCACTTGAAACATCGCAGTGGATTTGGCACGTACGGCCTAACCCGGAGCTTTATATACCCGGCTTCGATTGACTTGGGTAGGACACTTGAATTGAAGGTGAGTATTAGGTGTTTGGTTGCAATCTCTTTACCATCGCGCCTCATCTTTATTCTTCTCACATTCACAACATTCTGCTCACTAAAGCCCTCCAAGAGCTCTGCGTCTGTCAGGTGAAGCAAGTCATCATCTGAGACAACGCCGCGGGTAGTGTTCATAGTTCGGTGCGGAGTCACTGTCACTTGAACGTCCCCAAATGACACGAGACTGGGTAGCTTTTCAAATTGTTTCAGATTCTGGAGCTCCAAGAGGAGATCTCCACTTGCCATCCTTGTTGCCTTGTAACCTTGACCAAGAGCCTCAGTTAAGGACTTTGAAACTAGAAATGGGGAGATTGTGCGAACTTGTGTGTCTGACTTTTCTGAGTGAATAACATGAAATCGTGGGAAGTTGGGTCTTTCACGACCAAAGAACTTGAATACATCTTCGGTGCACCCTCTTTTCTGAGGGCGATCAAGGAGGGGTGGGAAGGAATTTGCCATAGGAGAACTTAATTTTCGGCAATAACGCCAGCCACCCACCATGGAGCCCAACAAGGGGACATTACAGGGACTGTAAAAACAGGTCCTGCAAACGCCAGCTATACGTTATTACTATAACCAAATATGAGATAACCTAGGTTGGTTATTCACACAAGGTTAACCCTTGCTGCCTGGAAATATTGGAAGTAAACGGAAGCTAGGAGAAGACAGGAAAGATGAAAAAGTGAGAGAAAGACGAAGGCTGGAGGGAGAGAGAGACAGGAAAAGGCAACTACCGATTTCCCCCGGGTGGGTCAGTCCGGGGGTGCCGGCTACGTGAAGCAGAGGCCAAAGAGGTGTGTTGCCTCGCCGGGGGGCCTTAAAGGTCCGAACACCCGGCATCGGCTCAACCTCCAGGATCCCCCTTTCCCCGGACACGACTAAGCCGCGCACGGCTACGCGCGGGAGGGTCCAACCCTCGTGTGCTCGGGTACGTGGTGTCGCAACACACCAAACGCAAGGAAATGAATGAGTCGCCGATTATTATTTTTTTCAAATACCTTACAAAGGCAACTTGTGAGGGCTATCGGGCGGTAACTTGCCACTGAGGAAGAGTCTTTGCCTTGTTTCAAAACAGGGACCACAATGGCTTCTTTCCATGCGGTTGAAAGGTATCCTACAGCACAAATGGTGTTGAAAAGAGCAAGTAGTGTAAGGTGGGTGTCAGTGTGCAAGTTTTTGATCATTTCATACATGATTCTGTCAGATCCTGGTGCAGAGCTCTTGCATGCACTCAAGGCAGCTCTCAACTCGGCAATGCTAAAGGATGGTTGTATGGTTCATTCTGTCGACATTTTCTGATGAATGGCTTACATTCTTCTATTTGTTTGTATTTGAGAAAGGATTGTGAATAATTTGTTCAACTTGACATGCTCTCAAAATGCTCCCCAAGTGAGTCTGCCTGGTCTTGCAGGGTATCGCGTTGTGTGTCTACCAAAGGGAGTGAATATGTTTGTCGCCCTCTTATCCTATTAACCTTATTCCAGACTTTGGCCTCATCTGCATATGAGTTGATGCCCGATAAAAACTTCTGACAACTCTCTCGTCTGGCCTGTCGGCACGTTCTCCTGCCTTGGGACTTTAGAACGACAGAAAGCTGAGCTAGTTGGTAGGGATTCATTATGCAAAATAGAAGTGAGGCGTGCAGACAGGACACAAGAGTAGAGAAGTGGACAACACGAACGCCAACTATCAGCTGAAGGGAGCACTGAGGCGAAAAATGAAAGAAGACACAAAACTCATCTGCGCATGCTCAGGAATGGTAACACCACGTTTCAATCGGGTACACGTGCTGGTCTACGTGAGAGATAACTGTTAAGGCACTTAATCTCTTCATTATGTAAAGTAATCGAAGGCTGACTCACGCACGCACTTCCACCATTATAGATATGCCATGCCTCTACCATAAGACGCGTATCTTCATTCTTATGCCTGTACAATATCGCACATTCATCTAACTCTGGCTTGCAGTTACAATCTCGGCAATGTAGCTAAAGATTAGAAGGCGATACACTGGTTAACGACCTTTTATGTTCCATTAGCCTCTGATTGATACACCGTCCCGTTTGCCCTATGTAGAACTGGCCACAGCTAAGGGGAATTTTATAAACCACACCCATACGACAGTCAGTAAAACTGTTGTTCTTATTGTGCTTCACTGGACAAATATCTGCTCGTTTTTTGCCTCTTACCCGCTCCTTTTTATTCTGTATGGCAGCGCATATCTTACCTAGCTTATTGGGAGCAGTGAAAGCAACATTAACATCATATCTACTAGCAACTTTTTTAAGCCTGCGCGACACTGAATGAATATACGGAATAGCCACTACTCTTTTTTTGCTATTACTGCTTTCTGTAATCACGTCCGTCCCTCTCGAAACCGACTTCTTTAGGCGCTCAGCCACAGTGGCCACCGCTACACTAGGATAACCTGCTTCTAATAGGCGCCGGACCTGCGCATTAAAACTGGCGCTCATTTTGTGCATGCAGGATCTTGTGAGGGAAGACTTAAGGCATGACATGGCAATTCCGTTTTTTACTAATTTAGAATGCTTGGATTGAAAGTTTAGCAACGGCTTCGAAGATCTTGGGGAGTACTGCCAACAAGCATGATTTTGTTCGAAGATCAAGGAAATGTCAAGAAACTGAATTACGCGTCGCTGAGGAAATTCCTTGGTAAACTTTAATCCTCCCCCATAAACTTTAAATTGTTCACTTACTGAGGGAGCAGCGGAATCTAATTCTTCCCTATTGCAGAAAATTAGGTAATCATCAACGTAACGAAATATCTTGATAATGCTAAGGCTTATCATATCAATCATATCATAACATAACGCTAAGACTGATCACCTAAGGCTTTCTCTAAGCAGTTGTCAACCTTACTCAGTAAGTAAGGTTGACAACCGCTGCTACCTAAGACCATTTGATGTGCTTCCTTGTTTGCCAAGTAAAGGAGAGGTGTATCTCACAGGCGTACCTGTGAGATACACCTTATTTCAGTTCTCTTTTGTGGGTTTATGCGTCTTTATGGTGAACGGTGGGCATTATTCACATTTATACTAGTAAAGGTACTTCCCCCCCTCTTTTGCATAGAAAAGTTACCTTGGAACGGAACAGAATAACTTTGCAGGTAGTCTCGGGCGAGGAAAAGGCTGCTGACATAGAAGGCACAGATTCCTGGTGCAATGATCGCTGAAAACGATATTTTCAATGTGGATGAGACCGCATGTTTTTATCAGCTCCTGCCAGACCGGAAAATGTACTTCAAAGGGCAGCAGGGCAAAGGAGGGAAGAAGTCGCATCTTTGCGTGACAGTCCTGGTCTGCTGCAATGCAACAGGCATGAAGAAAATTAAACCGCTCGTTATCAGCAAGTACACAAAGCCTCACTGCATGAAAAACGTCATGTCATCACCGTACGACTACCGCACCAACAAACAAGCCTGGATGACCAGAGAACTCTTTTCCAAATTGCTCATCAAACTTGACGACCAAATGAGGAGGGATGACCAAAAAATTCTACTGGTTGTCGGCAACTGCTCAGCTCACATTGTGAATGTTCGCTTGATGCACGTTCGCTTGGAGTTTCTGCTGCCAAACAACACGTCCTTGCTGTAACCCCTAGACCAGGGCATTAGAAAGAGTGTGAAAGCAGAATTCCGTAAGCGCCGCAATCAATATTCGTCAGGCAGTGGAAACGCTCACAGGAGCTTGGCAAAACTGGAAGGCGTCCACCATAAGCAACTACTGACAAAAAGCAGGGCTTGTCAAAGCACCTGTGCAGCTTGAAGATGACTTGGAGGTGACCGACAACAATTCAGGAGACCTGTGGACCCAGGTTGCGGAACCGCTGCCCACCATCTCTTTCTTTGATGACTATGTGCGGAGCAACAGCGCAGCACTAACGGCGGCGGACCTGACAACCCAAGAGATTGTTAACTGTGTTCTCGACGTCTCCAGTGACGATGACAACCCGAAGGAAGATAATTGGGTCACTGAACACAGACGAGATTGTGTTGAACATTGATGTTTTAGTGCACATGAACAAAGTCCGCAGTTTCATCGCTCGGTGCAATGACGTACCTGATAAGGCAATGCGCAGCAAAGTGGAATATGTAGATGCATTCCTAATCGGTCGTGCATGCTGCACGCGCCAGAAGAAAATCACCCACTTCTTCAAATAAAGCAGCCTTGAAGTGAGAGAAACATTTTTGAGAGTATACTTGTCTGCACCCATGTCTACTGCCAAGGTACGTCATTTTCATTCCTAGGTTTGTCCACTGGCATATGACCGCAAGTTTTTCATTAAAACGATATTTCAAAATAACGAACGATTTTCTGCGGTCCCACGTGATTCATTATATCGAGATTTGACTGTACTTTTAAAACAAAGCTACTGTTTAAGAGGGTGCGGTTCAATGAGGTTTTACTGTACCACTACCACTATTTCTGCTTGACTCTGTGGCCATAGCAAACAGTTGTGCAGTTGGAGCTGTAAATTATAGTACAGCGCACTGTAAGGTGTCAAAAAATTCGGTCGTCGTTATACATTGTGTCTATAAAGCCAGTGGCGGTTCCGCGAGGCTGTCCAAATAATCAAGCATGTTTAAATTATCGCTGTCAAATAATTGGTCATTGACTGTATTCGGTATACTCAAAGAGAGACCCGGCCAAGGTTGGTGCCTTGAGACACGCAGCTGCTCCATGCCACACAGCCTCCGTCAGTGCAATGTTCTTCCAGGTCGACTGAACCGAGCGAAACAATTCCCATAGGTGACACGGACAGAGGGAATGGCAACAAAACTACCATGTATGGAAAGCGCCAAAGCACGTGCAAAGTGGGATTGATTAGCCACTAGAGGCACGCAGATGGTATCGGATATGCGTGTTCAAGCATGCAGTTTGGACTATGAACTGGTGTGTGAACGTGTGAATTTGCAGAGCTTTCCGTTTACACACGGGCATACAGATGAACTTGTACATGTGCCCATGGTAGTTGCCACGCCGTTGCCTATGGACTCAAATGGCGCTTCAACAGCCATCAAACCACCTGTCGTGGTTGCTTAGTGGCTATGGTGTTGGGCTGCTTAATACGAGGTCTTGGGATCGAATCCCCGCCACAGCGACCGCATTTCGATGGGGGCGAAATGCAAAAACGCCCATGTACTTAGATTTATGAGCGAGTTAGAGAACCCCAGGTGGTTCAAATTTCCGAGGTCCCCTTCTACGGCGTGTCTCATAATCAGATCATAGTTTCGACATGTAAAACCCCATAAGTAATAAAAAAAAAAAGAACAGTTGTCGAATCAGTACACAGTAACCTGGGTTTTGGTTGTTGGTGAGGCACCTGTATGGGCGTATTAGTGGCAAGCGTTCCGCGCTGGTTTGAAGCCCACATAAGTCAGCAGTGAATTAGCGTCATGAGCAAACAGCGTAGGCATTTAGGCCTAATCAGCACTGCTTTGGTGGGTGTTGGCGACTATAATTATATTTTGGTGCCAAATCAATGCAGGTCTATTGAAGCAGCGGCATGACACTTGGAAAACCGACAAACCACCCTGCCACCAAAAGTGATTGTACGGGATGGTACCAACGTTGTTCACGGCCGCCATCTTTGTGACACATAGTACAGATGGTGGCTACTCATTCCGGATATCGCTCGTAACCATACATCGGTCTCTTATCATGGAGCGAAACATCACATAAATGGCTTTGAATTTACATGGCGGGCGCAAATATGTCGTGTGACTATAGTACACTGACTGTCCCGCTACAGACGCATTCCCATGGACTGCAGGTAGGTGCAGATGGAGTAGGGCCCATTGCGTGTACCTGCCATGGCCCTCCTGATTTCAGGACCTTTGACAGGTAGCAAACAATAATGAAAAGGTGTCTGCTCTTTACTGTTGGCACTGACCAAGATTGGCCTGTGCTGTGCACACGACTGAACAGTGAGGTCGAGGCACGTGATATGTGGTCTGCGCTTTTGTCTGTCGCGCACGTTGGCCTTATAACGCGCTGATGATAACCCACAGAACCCACCAGCGTTAAAGATGAAAAACCCCTTCTGTTTCTTTAGAGAAAGACCGAAGAGTAAAACTTTCTAAGCAATAAAAGACTGCCATAAAGCATAGTATAGCCCACTAAATTGGAAATATTTAGGACACAAAGCTTCACTATTTCTTCAGCTTCATGGGTAAAAAGCACTTGTGTTCAACAGACATTCTATTGATAAAAAGTTTCCAGGCCTTCATTATGAACTGAGTTGTAATTAATGCTGGCATACAAATGTGGTGTTCCCTTTTGTAACAGTAGGCCAATCTCAATGTCAATGTTACTGATAGCTAGCAAATTTCTTGCCATGCAGTGAGTAGACTCACGAGCATAAGCAGCATCTGCTTTCTACCTTGCACAAAATTTGTAAGCATTACCTCTTTGTGTTAATTTTTCTGATATTCGATGCTCGGTTAGAAATCTACTGTTGAGTATTCGCACACTGCTAGTTATAAATGGTTTGACCTGTAGTCCTGCTTCCATGAAAATGGTCTGCAGAGAGCCAATTCTCTCCCTGCCAAATGTATTATACCATATCTTCATATCTGCCAATTACATGGTCTCGATGGCAGTCATTACTACAATGTGACCTGCAAGCAGGCAGCACAGTGGGCTTCATCTTCTGGCATGCAAAACAACTGATGCAAATATCTGCAATTCGAGAAACATTCCGTACCTCTGCCCTGGCGGCCTGGAATCTGGTCGGCAACTCCTTCAGCTTCCGCAATGACTACAACAGGCTTTGGGGGTGGCGGCTCTTTCTCACGAACAGGGCGCCGCACGTGCCGTGACCGGCTACCATCGTCAATGTTGACTGCATGAAACAAGGAAATCATGACACCAAACCCCAGATGTACACACGGCTGCTAAATTTAAATCTTGGACAGCACCTCAAGAGTCCTCAAGTGAGGCCTTCCAGCATAGGCTGCACCTTTCTTTTGTACATTACTCTCTTGTCTAATGAAAGGAAGTCCGAAATATAAACCTACAGTATAATCTCTTTAAAGGGACTTGAGGTCAACAGGACTTGTGTTCACTGAGAAACACGCTCTTAATGCTGCTAGATATGTCAAGCATTAAGAAGTCAATGTAGCAGCTAGTTTTTCCCGTGGTTTGGGTGGAGAGCTACCACAGGTTGACTTGGGTTCGCCAGTTTTACTTTGGTAGGGGCCTCAGCAAAGTATCAAAGCAAGAACATGGCTGCTCCAGTTGCTGACACACCCATTCGTGCAAGGCTTATATTTGGTGATCTATGGGGGAAGAGTGCCACAAAGGTCTGTATACAGCTGTGATTAAATATCTATCAAAATTTTGATACCTTGAGCCACCACTATTTAAGGATGTATTTGTGGATAAAAGACAGTGTTGCAAAAATACATTTCAGATCCTGCCTCTCTCAAAAAATCATTTAGAGCTTCAAGAAGGTGGCTGCTTGGGCTGGTTGGTGCAACATTCTTCAGACAAGGAAAAATCCTTTGTGCTCAAATCGTAGCAAGGAAGGCATAAGGTGATATAGCCTGCTTCTCTGGTTCTGTTCATGAAGATAATTTTGATTCGCATTTGAAAGTTTTTTTACATTACACAAATATAACACCAACCAATTTAGAACCTCTTGTTCTGTTTAAGCAAATTCTATATAAATTCAAATCACGACATAGCGAACATCAATTTACCGAAGTTTGTGATGATACGAACTATTTTAATTTCCCAATTTTAGTTCCATTAAAAACAGTATTTTTTTCCCGGTTTTATGAAGTAATTTTGTGACATAGTTTTGAGTTAACAAAGTTTTCGGTCATTTCATGCATGTACTTGGAACCTGTATTTCTAGTAAATATAGCAAAAAGTATAAAAATGTCAGTTAAAGCAAAAGCCATTTCAAGCGTCCTTACGCATGAGCTACAAAAATGCTGTAAAAGTAGGAGCGCGAGGATGCAGTAGGCAGGAAGCACCACTGTGCTATTTGTCGCATTGGTAAACAATCTGCAATGGCTGCTGGGCCACACAGCAGCCTGCAGCGTACGGAGAACCCCGAGAGCCGACTATTCCTCCTGTGCAAGAGGGCTGGGAAGGGAGTGAACGTGCGGTATTGTGACCGAGCATGCGCTAGAGGGGCAGGATCGCCAACCTATCTGCCCTCTCCTCTTTAAGCGCGGGTCCATATGAGGGCCATGTGGCATATCTTGGAGGTGATTTCTCCATGGCAAGTACAAAGCAAAAGCCAAGACTGTTGGTGCGCCTTGTGTTCCCACGCGTCTAGCGTCGACAGTCCCGTAATTTCAAGCTTTCAAGACACGGTGTGAGGCATCTGCTCACGTTGTGACAGCGAGTTCGTGGTCCTTAAGTGAGATCTTATAATGTTTGCCTAAGCACATGTGACACCAACAAAACTACAAACCTTACTTCATGTTGTCTCTTTGCTATCACCATCAATGCTCCACCTTTCTGGCAAAACTGTGACTTGTTTTTTTCATTTTGCTCAAGACGAATATCAGTATCCTTTTACACCTCTGTTTTTAATTTTTGGGTGCCAGCTGGCAATAAGCGTGGTCAGCCATGGGGTTCAAGATTTACAGTGCCGCACGATGCAACATGCAAATCTCAGACATCGTGAGCCACACCAACACTCCCGGCACCATCTGCACCGTACGCACTGGTGTTCATCATCACGCTATTTATGGCCTGAACTTCTTGCAATTTGTTTCAAAGTGCTTACAAGATACTATCTACCAGGAATGCAGTGGGAATTTGTGAAGCTGTTTGTACTGCTGAAACGTTAAAACCTAAAATTAACGAAATTCACGATTTAACAAAGTTCTTCGTTGCAAGTACAACTTCGTTATATCGAGGTTTAAGTGTACCGAGATTCTATTGTTTTGATAATCAGCTGGGGCTAGTCAAAGCAAAGAGAAACAGCACCTTAGGGGAGAACACATGGATTGATTACCCACTGGTGCAAGAGATTTTACTGGAGTGATGACACACAGAAGCTACAGGTGAAAATGTTCACAAAAATTTTTCATCCATAAAATCCCTGAGAGTGAAAACATTGGTTCCAATTGCAATAATAGCAATTGCAAGGATAGCTGAAGCAGTACTTGGGACTGGTTGCATTACTTGCGCTCCGTATGATAATTACAGGGTTATAGTTACATTGTATTAATTAGAAAATACTAGAGGAATATTTTGTGTCTGTACTCCTTTACTCTTGCACCTATCGTCTTAGCAGCAATCCCAGGCATTTGTCAGAAGTCGGTTGGTCATGTTAGTGTGCATTTTCATGCTTGTAAAGGTACAGTCAGCCAATTCTTTAACAGTACCGTGCGAGCGTCAACTGGTCGGAGGGTCAGCGCCTTCTAATGGCTCGAAGCGATGAGATCAGCAAGAGTAGCGCATGCGCACAACTTCACTCAACATGCAAGTTTCATCTGCTAGGCTCTTCCCAGACATGACACTGCCCCTGTTGCAATTAACTAAGTGGAAGCTTCCCTGCTTATCGGAGGCAGCAAGTACACATGAACCCGGACGCGTCTTTGTATCACATATGCTGCTGTAGTCCACATGAACTGTAAGATAAAGAACAAAGCATGCAAAGAAAGACAAACATGCTTCATCAGCTATTTCTCCTAAGAGTAATGATTTTATTTTCCCACTTCTAGCACATTCCTTGGTGCACATGCTTAAAATCAGATTCTTGCAGACATGTCTTGTGGCTTAGTAGGCCTTGGCGTCGGTTCTTCACAATTAGATGCTGTTGCATAGCTTGAACTAGCATGAAGAAAAAAATCATGGTTTGTAAAAAAAGGTTATCGTGATGTTTCACTTCGTGAATGTGGGTTAGATGCAAGCAGATGGGTGCTGTTGTGGAGTTTCTAAGCTATGCCGTCTTGCCTGACACACCCGCACTGTCACAAGCCGCCTAGCACGTTCATCGGGAGACTCCTAGGCACAGGCTAGTCCTAGGCACGGCTAGCCCGCGCCTTTTGCTGGTCTCATTCAGCTTGTGTTGGGCACTTGCCATTGACATCGGGGTCGGTTGATTCACGCTCGGCCTGCCACCACTTAGGTTGCAGTTCCGTGCTTCTTGCTCGACCTCTCGGTCGCCAGATGAACCCGATAATTCATAGTGCATGCAGAGTCCGCAGCAACTGTCAATGGAAATGAACCCAGCGCACCTCCACCCACCCTCTACCTCTGCGGCGCTCCGCCTCGTTCCTCCCCCTCCGCCGTGCACTCCTCCTCTCCACCTCCAGAAGCCATCCTCCTCCAGCACTCGCCTCCCTCTCCCAGCTTGGCAACCTCCAACTTAATCTCAGATTTCACAGATAGGGCATGTGTGTAAAAACGCATTTAGTAAAGCTAGAACTCTCCTTCCGGCGTTGGCAGCGTGCAGACGTTCCTCATCGCCTGGGCCTGATGGGGTGACATACGCAGCTCTCGGACACCTCGGTCAAACAGCCCGGCATGCTCTTCTAGGCGTGTACAATAATTCATGGCGTGAAGGAGTGGTTCCTGCAGCATGGAAGTCCAGCCGCCTTGTGCCTCTGCTCAAACCAGGTAAATCACCCCTAGATGTGGCGTCTTATCGTCCCATTGCTCTGGCCAGTTGTCTCGGAAAGGTGATGGAAAGGATGGTGCTGACGCGGCTAGAGTGGTATCTAGAACACTACCGGTTATACCCTGACGCTATGGCAGGCTTTCGACGCGGACGCTCTTCTATAGACAACGTCATCGACCTTGTCTCGTCTGTTCAGCACGAAAAAAGCCTAAGGAGGCTGTCAGCGGCAATGTTCCTGGATGTTAAAGGCGCTTATGATAACGTAACCCATCGAGCCATCCTAGACGCTCTGGGCAATGTCGGCCTAGGCGGCCTTGTTTTTCGGTGGATACTCAGCTTCTTGAAGGACAGGTCATTCTTTGTGCAAACAGAGGATGGTGCGTCATCACAACACAACACCTGCCGTGGCGTACCACAAGGTGGAGTCTTGAGCCCCACTTTATTTAACCTCGTGCTCATCGACCTGGTTCACATCCTTCCGCAGTCCGTCCATGTGTCGATCTATGCAGACGATATATGCATTTGGTCATCAGGAGCGACGCGTCCCCAGGTGCGCGCCAGACTTCAAAAAGTGGCCACACTAACATCAGGTTATCTTCGAGCGCGAGGCCTGGAGGTGTCCTCCGAGAAGTGCTCTATGGTCGCTTTCACGCGTAAAGCAATGAAACCGCACGTTGTCAAAATTAATGGACATCCGATTGCCTACGAGAAGACGCACCGCTTTCTAGGAGTGATAATAGATCGAGACCTCTCCTGGAGTCCTCATGTCTCGTACCTAAAAAAGAAATTACTCATGATAACTCACGTGCTCAGATTTCTTGCAGGAAAGTCGTGGGGTGCGTCTGTGAGTGTGATGCTCCAACTCTATAATGCACTGTTCCTCGGTTTCCTGCGCTATAGCTTACCTGTACTGGGTGGGACCAGTAAGACCAACCTCCGTGCCCTCCAGTCTGTACAAGCTCAAGCTCTGCGAATTTGCCTTGGACTTCCCAGATGTGCATCCACGGCAGCAACAATAGCCATCGCACACGACCACCCCATCGATACGTATCTTCAAGTCGACGCTTTAAGGATGCATATCAGGCACTTTGCGCGACTTCCATCGCATCATCTCGCCTCCCTTCCTGCCACTCGACCTCGTTCAGCATTTAGCAGGATTATTGCCGCCAACCACGGAACTTTACCATCAAACTTCACGCCTGCAGCACGACCATCTCTACCGCTGTGGTGCCTTCATCCACTCCAGGCTCTTCTTGATATTCCCGGTATCAAAAAGAAAATGGAGATGTCATCTTTTGCCCTCAAACAAACCGTGCTTTCATTCCTACATGACAAACACAAAGAACGCATCCACGTTTACACGGATGGTTCTGTCTGCTCTAATAGCTCAGCTGGAGCAGTGGTTATTCCCGCAGAGTCTGTCACCCTCAAGTTCAAGACGTCTCACGTAACATCATCGACGGCTGCAGAACTCGCAGCTATCCGTGCTGCTTTAGAGTTTATTTGTCACAAATCGTCACAGTCATGGTCCCTCTTATGTGACTCGAAGGCAGCTCTCCAGTTTCTGATGTCCCCTTTCAACCACGGACCAAATATGCAACTAGTGGCAGACATCCGACTACTCCACCATCAAGCAATCAACAAAGGGCACAACGTCATCTACCAGTGGATACCAGGTCATTGCGGAATTGCGGGCAATCATCATGCGGATGATGCCGCCCGATCGGCCCACGATGGTGCCCACGTTGTACAACTACCACTGTCACGAACAGACGCGGCCACAAGTCTTCGCTCCCTCACCCGCGAGCTTACGCAGAATCTGTGGAACACCAATGAGTTCACGAACGAACGTCTCCACAGATTGGATCCATGTCTGCAACTCCGCCTACCACCAGGGTTGCCACGAGCGGAAGCAACACTTCTGTGCCGCCTGTGGCTCGGCGTGGCATTCACGAACTCCTATTCATTCCGCATTGGAACGGCCGACAGCCCTACTTGCGGCACCTGCGACTGTGAGGAGACGATTCAGCACCTCCTTTGTGACTGTCCCAGCTACAAAGTGCCAAGAACAGTGCTCGTAACCGCGCTCGAAAAACTGGACAATCGCCCCTTTACAGAGGAGAAGGCTCTAGGACACTGGTCCAGACGGGCTTCGGCACTCAAGGCCTTAAAGGGCCCCTGAAACGGTTCGGACAAATTTTGTAGGCGCGTAGGGTACAGCTTAAGTAGAACATTCGCACCACAATTTAAGTGAAGCGTTACGTATTAATGGAGCTGCAAGCGATTAGAAGTTACCCTCCTCCCTAGCTATGCTTTTCCTCCTCAACTCGCTCGCCGAGCGAGCGGCTCTAAGCTCCGCCTTCACTGGTTCAGCGTCACGATGCGACGTCACATCGCTCACTTCCGGTTGTTTAGGAGCACGCCCCCTCTCGCGCGAGACCTCTCCGCTAGCCGCTTGGCCGTCGACCGAGAGCTATCGAAGCAGCGTGCGTTGCGAGCATTCTGTCGTAGCGCCGAACGTGTCCGGTACTCCGCTAAAAACAGGCAAGCTGGTCATTTCGGCAAATGACTGGAGGCATAAACTCAAGCAGATGAAGGAACTTTAGGGTAGACGTACGTGAGCAGCCTGATCGGTGTGCACGGTCCAGACACTTGCTGGCGCAGCGCTTAACCACTCAAACAAAGCGCTAATATTGCTCTAACCAAGTATAAAGCATTTTAAGCATTTATAAATCAACGTGTTGATGATTACACTCCTGCGAAAAATACACACCAGCAGCACAGAATACACTTCGTTGCTGCTACTGTGTATGGTTGAGCTCCGTGCCACCAGGTGGCTGCACCGTGCAGACCATTCACATTTGCCCTTCTGCTCATCTCGTGGCTCATCCCGGCACAGTCAAGCGGCCAGACCCTGTCCCCTTGCGCTTGCGTTTGCCCTAATACTGGACTCGCGGTTTGCAGGTCGATAGGTTTGCAGTCCACAAGGCAACAAAGTCGAATCATAGTGCTCGCGAAAAGACTGAGACCGACTCTGACCGCGGAGCTCTCGTCAAAATGGAGTACGTTGTAACACAAGCAGACGACACTTGCTGTGTGCCGGAAGTGCTGAAGTGTACTAAAAAACTATTCTTGTGTATTCTCTTTAAGTTATTTTCTTTTTACAAAAACAAAGTAACTAACATTCCAACTATTACGAGCATCATTTGTTCACCATAAAGTTGGAAAAATTATCGACCACGCGCCCTGGTCAGCCAATCAGATAGCTCGCCCATGTGACGTAATATGGGTTATTTGCATCATATGGGTAGGGGCGGCTTAAAATTCCGCCGAGCATTGCGCTGCAATCGGCAGCGATGTGTATTTTTAAAACCTTATAATAAATTACACGCTTTACGCAGAGCACTTAGGTGCATCAATTAATGATCAGAAGAACCTACTCTAACGACTCACTACGTTTGTAGAAAATCGCCAAAATCGTTTCAGGGTCCCTTTAAGGGCTTTGCTGAAGTATTTAAGGACATGCGAATTGTGCGATCGCCTTTGAGTGTTGTATCGCATAGTATCGCGGTACTGCGTGAATTTCCTTAATGTTTTTTTCTCCTCTTCTTCTTTCTCCTTTTATTCCCTTTACCCCTTTCCCCAGCACAGGGTAGCCAGCCGGTACTTACACTGGCTAACTTCCCTGTCTTTCCTCCTCTTTGTCTCTCTCTCTCTCCTTCCAACTGAACAATACCAGCCATACTCCCTGGCAGTGAATCATACAGTGCAGGCACAAGGTTCACATCACTTTTTAGCCAGGGGAAAGCAAATGTGCATGATCGTTCCAGCATTATATTTGACGTATTGGCACTGCATCTTACAACGGGCCAAAGCTAGTGCCACGTTTGAAGCTAGATCGAAATGTTGATAATCCCCTTTTGCGCTACTCTTTATTACCCCTATGATCCAGCTGCATTGCATCCTTACATGTTTTGTTTATTTTCCTGTGCATGTGCACTAGAGCAGCACATGCCAATAAAAAATAAAGGAGATGCAAGCCAGGGGCACAAGCTCTTATCTCCAATAAGCCAGGAAACTTGCACCGAATTAGTTGTGCCAGGGGCTATACATGCTGGTAGGAAGAGCCTAGCAGACGAAACTTGCACTTCAAGTGAACTTGGTACACGTGTACTTGGCTATTTGGCCAGGCTCTTGCAGTATCGTTAAAGAATCAGTCATCTGTACATATCCAGGCTTAAATCTTGACACTGGAATGACCCCCTGGCGACAAAATTCTTTCTCCACAGCCAGGTTTACTACGCTTACTTGCAAGCTAAGGGCTGAAATGGGAAAACTCACAACGGTTGTGCTGGACAAAGTTGACGGCCATGTTGGTGGGCACAAATGATGTCTCTCGCTCCTTCCGGGCCATCCGATCCCGAATCAGCTTCAACTTGGCCTCTTCAGTTGCCTCAATGTTGCGGATGCGCTCCCTGCATGTTCCCCATAGGGACCAAGCTGCTCTTTCACAATGAACTTATTGCGCTGTGAGCAACCTGCTTGCATGAGAAATAACTCTTGTAAATTCTAAAAATGCTTATTCTATGCCATCTATGGATTTTGTAGTGTCCATTATATTTTCATTTTCAATTTCTCCAATTTTTCCAGGTTTTCCCCGACAGTTGTGACAAAAATTATCTGGCAGTCTATAATCTCTGGAGTTTTCAGCACAATAAAGAAATGGTGATTTATAGCTAGCCAAGTTACTGCCAGTGCATAACTCTGAACCAGTAAGAGATCAGTCAGTTGAAATGCACAATCAGATTCGACTGAATTCTATCTGGCCTTTGTGCCATAAAACGCTATACATCATCAGACTGAATCATGTGTTTCATAAGGCTGACAAGGGCATGGACAAGTTGGCAAAGTGAGCACAGCACGGCAGACACAAAAGAGACACATGGCACTTATTAGTGCTGTGTGTTTCATGTATGTTGCAGCCACAAGGCCAGGTTCACGCACACAAAACCAGCAAAAGCACAATTTGCCGACTGCATAGAATTGGTTGAGGCCTTCATTTCCTTCTGCCACACCACTATGTTAACTGTAACCTGTGGGTAACAGTCTCCTCGATTCAAAGCAGAGGTGAAAAGCCCCAGTTTCTTTCCTGAAAATTACATGTTTTCCCTGATGGTATAACCCTCATTTTATGCGCATGCCTCCTCCTTCAACTTCAATTGCGGCCAGTACCTCTCGGCTATGCTCATTCTGCTGCTGTTAATTGTGAGAGCACTAGAATGAATTTATCAGGTTTTACCCCCCCCACCTTCCAAGTAGGGGCCTAAGTTGGCCTGTCAACAAAGCGTGCGCAATTCTGGTCCTCACTAATATGCAATCACTGCCCTTTACCCAACACATTTTGTCTTATGTGAAGAAGACGATAATGCCACTCGGTGAAAGTGAGAGTGAACAAGTGACGCTAGAAGCATGTGAAGTGGGTGAGAAAAAAATTAGATAAGGAGGCGAAGGTGGCTGGACTGTGGATGAGGAGCAGGGCAGACACATCTCCAGCTGTGCTCTGGAGACGGGAAACGACAGCTTCGAGGACCATGGACTGGTGAGGGGATGTCTGAGAGTTGGCCGGCGACAGCTCTAGTTCCTGAGCCCCGACGATATCACCGTGGCAGTGCTCCATGGCCCCAGTCAAACCCAACACTGTTATAACCAGCGACTATCCCGTACCACGGTGGCAATCACCTGGTCACGTCAGCGGCACAATGCCCAACTGGCCTAGACCGTGTCCTGTGCCATGCAGGCCTCGGAACCTGAGGACCACACCCATACCGCGTCATAACCATGCAGGCCAACATCATATGCCACACGGGACCTCCGTCCGACACCACTGGTGACAGTCAGAATGTTCGGTTTCTTGTGACTTCGTGTTACTTGGTTAGTTGAACGGAGGGGCAGTATATAGCCAAGGGCTAGTTTAAATTAAAAAATTAAATTATGGGGTTTTACGTGCCAAAACCAATTTCTGATTATGAGGCACGCCGTAGTGGGGGACTCCAGAAATTTTGACCACCTGGGGCTCTTTAACGTGCACCTAAATCTAAGTACACAGGTGTTTTCGCATTTCACCCCCATCGAAAGGGCTAGTTTGGTTCTATGTATATAGTAGCTAGTTTTATGAATTTCTCTTGTGTGAATATGATTTAAGATATGCGAGCTTACTTTGCTGTTCGGTTTACTTCATTAGAATTGATTTTGGGGAATAAAAGTTTTTAATGCATTTTCATTGTCTGTCCATTACTGGAACACAGAAATTCGTGACACACTTACATCCTGCAAAATACAAGGCTGGGTCAGCACAGAGTAAAAAAAAAAAAGTTTTATTTTCCAGCTTTCTAGATCCACAGCCTACTACTGCGTTTACTAAAGACAGTATTAATTAATTATTTGTAATCAATTCCTTTCTCCAAAGCTAACCAATGTGCAGTGAAATATCGATATAATGAATCTCATGCCAAAAATTATTCGGTAGTTTAAACATTGTCACAGCCAACACATGCAAATTGAAGTAAAAAAAATTAATCCAACAAAATAAATTGCCTACATTTGCAAGCAGTACATGTACTCATTAGTTTATGCAGGTTAATGGCAAAAACAAAGCAGAAGGACTCGCCACGAAAGAGAATTCAAGTGAAATCATCTCTGCCAGGAGCGCACATGTTCACACAGACCCGATATTCGTTACACATCACACGAGCGTGTGCCCAGCTGTACTTTATTTGCATCGTACTGACAGTGTGTCATCAGCAAGACCAGAGCAGCTCGGAGCACGTTCCATCTGCAGCAAGATGAAATGCATCAGTGCAATGCAGAAGCAAAGCCGTGATCCTTGAGTGCATGCTGACAAGACTTCTCTGATGCACGCTGAGCTATCATGCATGCTACGCTTAAAGCTCGCTGATAACGCTGGCTGCTGTCAGCAAAGCAGGGAGCAAGCACTTATATAATTGTTTCCCATAATCTGCACATCTGCCATTTCACACTGACACCAAACATTATGTACAATAAGTTGCCTCAGGAACTTAAATTACTCGCATACTTTGCTGATCCGATGATCAAGCTCAGGTTTAAGTCACCTGTTCCCCAATATTCAAGGCTATCGTGACTGTGACTGGTACAAAGGCACACATAAAGAGCAAATTTGCACATGTGGCCATTGCTGTCAAACAAGTGTGGGATGTGGTAATAAGACTGGTGGGGATTTGAAATCACAGCCAAGTTGTAGTACTAGTGGTGGCTGTAGACACATGGGCACACACAGTCTTGCAGCCTCATAAGCCACACATGTCCAATATTTCAAGCTACAAGTTTTTTACATTCACGTGCCACAGAGAATGGGCGAAATTTCACCTATTATTTCGCAATGCAGTTACTCACTGATTTTTGGGATGCCTGATTTTAAGCAGAGCTTTCTTTGCCAACATTCCCCTGGTTGGCCTGGGTGCCTGGCTGTTGGGTTGGTCGCTATCTCGGTGGATATTTTTATGATATATATATATATATATATACAGTCGCCAACTGCTAACTTGGAATCAACAGGGACCGCTAGGAAGTCCGAATAATCGGACATCTAAAATACTGGATTGGCCAGAACACAAGTGACCTTATTCTACAAGCGTCCAGAAAAAAAAAGGGGGGGGGGGGTCGGCATAATTCTCAGGGCCGCAACTTTTGAGGATACCTTCAACTTTGCGTGACTAGCACGAGACTACAGTAAAACCTCGTTAATTCAGATTTCAGGGGACCAACAAAAATGTCCAAACAAACTGAATGTCAAATTACTGAGGGTATAAAGAAAACAAAAAGATGCTTATCACGTTAACACGCTTTTACTGACCCAGTGAATCAGCAAGTCCTGTTTCTATTTTGTACAACAGCAGTGCGGAAGCTGCAATTCTTGTCATCTCGTGGCAGATTAGCGCTTGCAGCGGTGAAGGCCTCATGACTTCCTTCACAGCATGGCCACGGTACCCGTCCTTATCAGAGACATGCTTTTCACAACCGCGTGCACATCCCAATCATTTTTTTTGCCAATGAGCTGGTCACCAACAGATCATCCAGCTATCACGATGTAGCTGGTGCTTTTCATCCTCGACAGCTTTGCACTGAGTGAAAACAAAACTACTGTTTGCCACAACCGCTTCGAACAAAACCGCAGCCACTGTCGATGCAATCATGGATGGCAACCTTGCGGTTCTGAAGGAACACGGCCGATGCACGCACCGTGTCAAAGATAAACTACCATTTGCTGCAACAACTGTGGATGAAAGCGCAGTCACTATCAACACAATAATGAATGGTAACTACGCAGTTTCGAAGGCACGCAAGCAAAGTCAAAACGAACCTTTGTCTCTTACCTGTCCCCCTTTATTCATGCTCCATACTTTGCGCCCAAAACATGTTTAGCAAGAATGAATGAATGAATGTTTGATTTTTAATGGCGCAAGGGCCAAGTATGGCCAAAGAGCGCCATGTCCATGGTAATGAGTTAGCAGCATACTTAATGAGTTCTATGAAGTTGGAGTGATGTGGCTGTAAAGGGCCTTAAAAAATAGTCTCTCTAAAGTACGTAAAATAAGTATAATAAGATTAAGGCGCTGGCGTATGACATGCGCTATGAACATTAGGATGCATTTCAAAAGAATGATACAATGTGTAAAAATACATCAGGTTATAAGATTGGCTAGAGCACTGCTGCCTCCTTATAGCCCTTGAAACACAAGGGTCTGGAGGCATGTGCTATTCAACACAATTATCGCAGCAGCATCCTCTGGAACGAGGATGCTCTACGAGTTTAATGGGCTTATAACATGTAGGACAATATCATTTAAGAAAGTGAGGACTGCCTTGATTTTAGAAAGCGGTTCTCTGCCAAGAAACATAGCCGCGTGAACAGGAATGTAATAACGGTATGCAAGAGCAACATATTTCTTTCTCACCTAGGGTGAACCGGGTTCTGACTCGGTTTACCGTTTCAGAAAATAAAGGTTTAGTTCTCTCTCTCTCTCTCTGCTTCGGCTTTCCGGCACTCCAGGAGGACGTGGAGGATGGTAAGCCTCTCCTTGCATCTACCACAGGTTGGAGGGTCACTTTTGGTGAGTAGGAAGTTATGGGTGCCAAATGTGTGTCCTATACTGAGACGACAGAATAGGACATCTGTTCGGCGTGATTTTGTTACAGAGGGCCAGAATCCAAACTGTGGCTTTCTCACGTGGAGCTTATTATTTGTTTCCGCGTCCCACAGGTGTTGCCAGTGGTTCTGTAGTTTTCTTCGTAAGAGAGGCTTCAGATCAGTAGCAGGGACCGCAGCTGTAAGAGTAGCTTGACTTGTAATTGATCTGGCCATTTGGTCAGCTACATTTCCCTCAATGCCTCTATGGCCAGCTACCCAGCATATAATGATATGCTGGTTAGATATGTATGCTCTACACAGAATGGAGTAGAGCTCAACAAGTACAGGGTTCTTGTGTTTAGAGAGTGAATTCAGGGCTTTTACGACGCTTAGAGAGTCTGTATATATGACTGTTTTTCGAAGTTTTGTTTCATTATATGCTTCACTGTCGACAATTGTGCATGGCCTTCTGCTGTAAATATACTAGTTTCCGGGTGCAGTGCGCCGGATCCTGAATAAAATGGGCTGGTGGCTGCGTAAGAAACCCCTGCATTCGACTTGGAAGCGTCCGTGTAAAACTCAGTGCAAGAGTACTTATACTGGAGTTCTAAAAAATGCATTTTAATATGTGCCTCTGGCGCATGTTTCCCGACATCTACAAACGACATATCACAGTCTATGATCTGCCACTGCCATGGTGGTAACAGTTTCACTTGAGTCATTGGACAATGTTCAAGAAGGGGAACACCCATTTCCTCAATTAGGTTCTTCACACGCAAAGCGAACGGCTTCCTCATTGCAGGCCAGTTATGGAAGAGCGTAGCAGCAGTGATATCGATTGTGCTTGAATAACAAAGATGTTCAATGTTCGCTTGTACTCTCAGAAAGTATGTGAAACTGCTATATGACCGTTGCAGATGAAGTGACCACTGATTCGACTCTACGTAGAGGCTCTGGATTGGACTTGTCCTGAAAGCACCGGTCGCGAGACGGATACCCAGATGGTGGACAGGGTCTAGGATTTTTAATGCACTTGGCGTTGCAGAATCATAAATTATTGCTCTGTAATCAAGGCGGGAGAGGACAAGACTGTTATATAAGTTCAAAAGACGCTTTCGATCACTACCCCATGTAGTGCGTGACAAAAGCTTGAGAAGGTTCATTGTTCTTAAACATTTTATTTTCAGATTTTGAATATGGGGAATAAACGTAAGCTTTGAATCTAAAGTGATTCCCAGGAATTTATGTTGGCTGCTCACAGAGAGGTGGTCTCCCTTGATCGTAATACTAGGCAGCGGTGCTACCCCTCTCCCGTTTGAGAAGAGTACGCAGGTACTTTTTTGGGTGTTTATTTTGAAGCCGTTCTCATCCGCCCATTTAGACAATTTGTTTATCCCAAGCTGCACTTGTCGTTCGCAGACAGCAATATTGCAAGATTTGAAACTTACTTGTACATCGTCAACATAAACGGAATGAAACATTGACCGTGGAACGACTGTATGTAGGCTGTTCATTTTTACAACAAACAGTGTGCAACTAAGTACGCCCCCTTGCGGAACACCAGTTTCTTGGGTGAATGATTTCGATAAGACATTACCAACCTTTACGCGAAAAGTGCGGTTAGACAAATAGCTTTCAATTGTGTTTAACATGTTCCCACGGACGCCCATCGCGGCAAGATCGCGGAGGATCCCGTATCGCCACGTCGTGTCGTACGCTTTCTCTAGGTCCAGAAACACTGAAAGTAAAAACTCCTTATGAATGAACGCATCTCTAATGCTTGCCTCAATGCGGACAAGGTGGTCTATTGTCGACCTTCCCTCTTGGAAACCGCATTGAAGGGGGTCTAGTTTATTGTTGCTTTCTAGGAAGCTGATTAAGCGCCGGTTTACCATTTTTTCAGAAGCTTTGCACAGACAGCTTGTTAGCGCTATTGGCCTGTAGCTGCTGGCTAAGGCAGGATCTTTCCTTTGTTTAAGTATGGGAATGACTATAGCTTCTTTCCAGGACGATGGGATATACCCCGCCACCCACATGGTATTAAAAAGAGATTGAAGTGTTTCCAGAGCTTCCGGGTGTAGGTGCCTAATCATTTCGTACATGATACGATCACCACCTGGCGCCGAGTGGTTGCAAGAAGCCAGAGACGCCTTAAGTTCCGCCAAAGTAAATGGACAATTGTAAGCATCACTCGATGAGCCTTTGCAGTTTAGGGGATGCCGCTCCTCGCATTCTTTGTGTCTTAGAAATGTTTCTGTATAGTGCGATGCACTGGAGATATATTGACCGTGGTCGCCTAGAGAATCCGCCTGATTTTCCAGGCTATCACCTTGGCTACTTACTAACGGTAGGGGATGTGACTCCCAGCCTATTAACTTATTTACCCTGTTCCATACTCTTGTTTCATCAGTGTATAAATTTACACTAGACATGTACCTATCCCAGCTTTCTCTCTTTGCTCGTCGACGTGTTCTCCGACCTTGTGAGTAGACTTGTTTGAATTTAATAAGGTTTTCAGCGGTTGGACAATTTCGAAGCAATTTCCAGGCCTTATTTTGATTTTGTCGTGCTTTCTGACATTCATCGTTCCACCATGGGATGCGACGTTTGCTTGCCAAACCGTTGGTTTGCTTAATACATTTAGTTGCAGCGTGAATAATAAAACCTGTTAGATATGCCACAGCATCGTCTACATTAAAACCAGCAATGTTATTTTCGCCTAAATAAGTCAACTCTTGGAACAGTTCCCAGTTGGCTGAGTTCATGTTCCATTGCGGAAAATGTGGCGAGCATCCATCCTGTTTGGTTAGGTTTAAAATAATTGGAAAGTGGTCGCTCCCAAAGCAGTTCTTCAGAACACTCCACTCAATATACGGAATTAGTGTCCTGGATACTATACTTAAGTCTATTGATGAGTACGTGTTATGTGCCACGCTGTAGTACGTCGGCTCTTTCTTGTTAATTATACCTGCTCCTGAGGAGGAGAGAAAGTTTTCAATTAGGCGACCTCTCGCATCGCGACGAGAATCACCCCACAGAGTGTTATGTGCGTTGAAGTCGCCGGCAACTATGTAAGGTGCCGGAAGTTCATCTATATAGTTTTGAAATTCTGTTTTGTGAAGTTGGTAATTCAGAGGAATGTATATGGAACTAATCGTGACTAGTTTGTTAAACAACACTCCTCGGACAGCAACTGCCTCTAGGGGCGTACGAAGTCAATTCCCGGCAAGCAACACTTTTGGCAACTATAATGGCCACACCCCTGGACGACACGACAGTGTCATCACGGTCCTCACAAAAAATAGCTTACTGTCGGAGAAAATTAGTTTGCGTATGTTTGAGGTGCGTTTCTTGAACACACAGCACATATGGTCTATATTCATGTAGGAGCTCTTTAATGTCGTCAAGGTTACGTAGAAATCCTCGCACATTCCATTGTAGTATTTGTGTATCCATTATGCTATATGTATTGAGTGCTGTGTGTTTAAAAGACTGAGGTTGGCTCACGGGCCTTTTTCTGGCATCGTGACGGGAGTTTTGTCTCTTTTGGAGCAATCAAGAGCGCCTCGCTGCTCCTTAGGTGTTGGTGGCGCCGTCTTGCTGGTGGTTGTGTCCATCGCCTCTTGCGAGGCGCTGGACACGCGGTCTTCCGAGCGCTTTGTTTGGCGTGAAGGCCTCAGCACGTTGGACGAGGCCTTTGAGGTCACCTGCCCAGAGGTAGATGGCCCCGTCTGCCAGGTTGGCGTAGCAGCACTAGCTGCATCCACCGGGGAGGCGGATGGCATCACTGCCGACTCACTGGGTGTGGGTCGGACAGCCACCGGAGACCGTTTGGCGCTGCCCCCTGACGCGCCACTTCGGCAAAGGTGTTCTTTGGCAGGTAGGATACGCGCCTGCGTGCCTCCTTGAAACTTGTAGTTTACTTTACTTTTATTGTCACAATTTCTTTTTCTTTTTTTCAAGTTGGGCACGACCACAAGTATGCAGCGTGCTCCCCTTCACAGTTTACACAATGAAGAGAGTTTTCACAAGATTCAGAGGTGCGCTCATGAGTACTGCATTTCGCGCAGGTTTGGCGGCCTCAACAGCTCTGTGAACTGTGACTGAAACGCTGGCATTTGAAGCAACGCAGGGGATTTGGAACATATGGGCGAACACGGAGCTTGATAAACCCGGCCTCGATGGACTCGGGCAGTAAACTTGTGCCAAAAGTAAGTATCAGGTGTTTGGTCTGAATTTCCTTATTATCACGCCTCATCTTAATTCGCTTAACGTTGATGACGTTCTGCTCACTGAAGCCCTCGAAGAGCTCAGCCTCAGTCAGCTCCAAGAGATCATCATCGGAGACTACGCCACGGGAGGTATTCATAGTACGATGCAGAGTTACTGTTACTTTGGCGTCGCCAAATGATACTAGATTGGGTAGCTTTTCATATTGCTTCAGGTTGCGGAGCTCCAAGAGGAGATCACCGCTTGCCATTCTGGATGCTTTGTAACCTGTACCAAAAATTTGGGTGAGAGACTTAGACACGAGGAATGGTGAGATTGTTTGCAAGGGTTTGTCTGGTTGTTCAGAGTGGACTACATGGAAGCGAGGGAAAGTTTTTTTTTTGACGGGCAAAAAATTCTAAGACATCATCAGAGTGCCCCCTCTTCAGGGAGCGATCAGGTAGTGGGGGAAAGGAAGTAGTCATAAGAGACTGTAATTTCGGCAGTAACACCAGCCACCCACCGTGGAGTCCTACAAGGGGACGCTGCAGGGCCTGTAAAACATGGCCTGCAAATGCCAGCTGTACTATACCACTATAACCAAATATGAAATAACCTAGGTTGGTTATTCACACAAGGTTAACCCTTGCTGCCTGGAAAAATTGGAAGTAAAGAGAAGCCAGGAGAAGACAGGAAAGATGGAAAGTGAGAGAAAGGCGAAGATTGGAGGGAGATCGAGAGACAGGAAAAGGCAACTACCGATTTCGCCCAGGTGGGTCAGTCCGGGGGTGCCGTCTATGTGAAGCAGAGGCCAAAGGGGTGTGTTGCCTCCGCCGGGGGGCCTTAAAGGTCCACACACCCAGCATCAGCTCAACCGCCAGGATCCCCTTTCCCCAGACACGGCTAAGCCACGCAGGGCTACACGCGGGAGGGTCCAACCCTCGTGTGCTCGGGTACGTGGTGTCGCAACACACCAAACGCCTGCTGACGCAGACGCCCCTGCGGGGATGTTTAGCAAGAAAGTACTGTTTGGCGCAAACGCTGCAGAAGAAACTGCGGCCACTATTGACGCGATCTTGGACGACGACCTAGCACTTTTGAAGGCTCGTGGCTGACACGTGCACCAAGTCAGAACACAACTACTGTTTGCCGCTATTGCTGTGGACGAAACCGTGGTAGCTATCGACTCTGTCATGGATGGTGACTATGCAGTTATTCAATCCTATTCATCTTTATTCAACATCAGTGAGATGTTTGGAGCACGGTCAAAAAGTCTGAAAAGCCTTGACTGGGTTTGTGCACCAGAGCATGGCATACAGTGGTATCAATTCCATACATGTACAGGCACGGCCACTGCTAGTAGCAACATGAATTCCATCACTTTGTGGAGTGGCCCACCACATGCACCTCATGAAGTCTTGCGGCGGAGGTGCAGCACATCAAAGCGATTGGCAAGAAGCCCAGGGAGTCATCTGCTATAGTGAGTTACCTGCCAAGACTTCATTAGGCGCCGTTCGTGGCGCTCTGCGGCCACGGGCTGCCGTGTTCCCACTAGCAGTAGCCGCGCCTGTACAGGAGAAAATCAATATGCAGGAAATGCGAAAAGCTTCAGAAACTACAAAACTATGCAAATAAGGGGCAAAATGTGCATAAAGAAAATCCATAAAATATACAAACAAAATATTGCCAGAAAGTTCACTGGACCAGAAAAAAATAGTAAGGAAAGATAGAGAAAACACAATTAGTGTTTTTTCTGACCTTATCAGCAATTTCAGAATGCAATTTTTCTTATGTGTATTTAAATTAGGTTGTTGAAGTACTAGTCTGAAATTGTACATACATTGTACGTTAACAATCTTAAGTTTATTGAACATGTCGTCTGTGTGACTTAGGTAAGGAGCTTTAAAAACTAGGTGTATTGCACATTTCTGAAGCGAAAGAAGTTTCTTCCCATTTTTCTTTTGTTGTTGTTTGCCAAACTAGTGCACCACAGTTTAGTGTGGAACAAAAAAGAGCACTGTACAAAACATTGTTAACCGAAAGAGGGAACATAAAGCAATGTCAATGCACAAGACCAATTACTTTGGCTTTGGACAGTTTTTCTGACAAGTAAATAATGTGGGCATCCCAGGACAAAACTTTGGAGAAAATTACGTCAAGTGTTTTAAAACCTTCTACAACTTCTATTTCGAAATCGTTTAGCAATAGTTGGGGGAGTTAGCAGGATTTGTTTCGTGATTGAAACAAAACTGTCTTAGTTTTATAAATGTTTAGCTTTAATTAATTATTTGTAGTCCACAAGTGAATGCGATGAAGTATATAATTTGCCAAAGAAGATGGGCACGTGACATCCGAGCCAGCAAAAAACAGGCTAGTATAGTCGGCATATAATATATGCTTGCTCATATGGTCAATATTAACAATGTTGTTAATGTAATGAACGAAGAGAAAAGGACCCAACAAGCTTCCCTGTGGAGCACCTAAATTAGTAGGCTTGATTGAAGAAGAGTGACCATTAATCATGACAAACTGTAACCGATGCTGTAAGTGCAATGAAATAAGTGACATAGCTTTTCCTCAAATGCCATAGTGCTCAAATTTTTTAATAAGTATGATGTGATTATTATGATCGAATGCTTTTGTAAAATCCCCCCAAAGATGCTGAGGACCAAGCTCTGACTTTCAAACATTTCAAGTATTCTTTTTTTTTTTTTGCATGAGCAGTACCAGCTCAGTATGTATCTTCTCTGAAATTGTACTGCGACTCAGCGTGTTGTAGCCATCAGTAAATGCAATTAAACGCATTAAAATAATTTTTTAAAGGGCTTTTGAAAAGACTGGTAGAATGGAGATAGGATAGTAGTTCGTAAGATCATTCCTGTCACCTTTTGTATGAATTGCTGCTATTTTTGCATGATGCATTTTACAGGGAAATACTGCACCTGAAAGGTAATTGTTAATTATATGCATTAAGCAATGCACTATCAAGTCAATAACGAATTTTTATGGTTTTATCTACAGATCTATCATAACTATGGCCGTGCTGTTTTTTAAACTAGTGTATGTTGTAATAACTTCTGATTCAGATCCTGGCCACAGAAACATACTAGTATGCTCGCAGCGTGGCTGCATGCAAGAAAGGCTGCCACCTCCAGACAATAATGGGAGATAAGAAAGAAACGAATCATTAAATGCAATTGCTAGTTGTGCTCCAGAAATCTCCACATTGTCTTTCAATATCCTCATAATATGTTCAGTACTTCTCCCAAATATTGTATTTAGATTGCGCCACATGTCCCCAGAGTGCTGATATGAAGAAATTAAGTAGTTATAAAGGCATCTGTTTTTAGCAGCCCAAAGTTCTTTAGTGACATGATTTTTATGTTTTCTGAAAACACTAAGCACATGAGGAGATCTAGTTTAAATGAATGTTTTGTACAGCTATTCACGTCTTCTTACTAGGTGCAAAATGTCAGTCATTAGCTTATGAGCTTTCTTTGGTCGGCAAAATTTTTTTGCAGAAAGCATGAATTGCAGATAGATGTAAACATTTCTAAGAACCTGTCATAGGCAATTTCTGGATTACATTCACTCAGAACATCATCCCAGTTTACATGTGCAATATATTAATGAAAAGTGGTTAATGTGAAAGAGTTAATTATAGTGTATGAAAGGTGCACAGTAAAACCGTGTTAAACCATACCCGTTTAAACAGTAGTTTTGCTTTAAAACTAGTAAAGTCAAATGCCCGATTTAGCGGCCATTGAACATAATGTGTTTTCTATCCGCATAAACCGTACCAGCTTACTGCGTACTCACTGGTTAACACGTAGTGTTTCCACTTTTCGTCGCACAATCACAGCAGTGCACTGTCCCCCTCGGGCAGCCCAGCCAAATAACAAGCCCCAGAGATTGGAACAACAGCCTCCGAGTACCCTGTGCATTTGCACATGAAGCCACATCAACATCATTTCGGAGCCGTGCCAGAGACCGTTGTGACGTCATGCAAACTAGGACTTGTATCATGCCGAAGCTTGGATAAAAAACACCGGGTGCTCATCATAGAAGAAAAATTTGACATCGTTCGTGCTATCCAACGTGGCACAAAGAAGTAGGCACTGGCATGCGACATGGATCTACCGTTGACAACGGTGTGTGGCATTTGTAATGCAAAGATGTTGCTAAGCAGCACCGCTGCGACTGCGAGAAGATACTCGGCTACGAGGTTCGACTTTTTGCCATTGTCTCCTCTGTTGTTACTGAAGTGTCGCCTAACGACAGTGATGAGGACGGCACAGAAAACGACAGCACGGGCGATTCAGTCCCGACAGTGGCAGAAGCTGCGTGTTACGTCAGCCAATCGTCGCGAGAACAGCACTTCTGCTGCACTACCACACCCGTGCACGGAGAACCTGCAACCTCAATGAGGAATCTGCAGTGCGAGCATTTGCAGACAAGCGGAGACGGGCTGAAAAGGTGGCATGCAGCTTCAGTAAGTTTGAGGCCGCTGCCATCGCTGCTAGGCCGCTTCGGCATCAAACGAAAATAACAGACTTTTGTCGTGTGAAGAGAATAAATACTGCACGCTTTTGCCCTTTCATTGCACTCTCTCTGAGTTACATTTTTGACTGGTAAGCAGGTGATCTCACGCTATTTCGGTTAAGCAGTACTATCGTTTAGTACAAACTTTTTCCGAGCTCCGGCGAACTACGGTTTAACGAGGTTTCACTATACTACTGGTGTAGAGTGGTCAATAGCGTTAGAAGATTCACTTACAGAAATAAATATTAGAAGATGGTCACTGAGGCAATAGTTAATGACGCCAGAGTGCAGACAGTGCAAACCATGATTTGTGATGAAGAGATCAAGATGCATTTCTGTGGTAGTTGAGAGCCTCATTGGTGAAGTTATTACATTTTGGCAATTGTATATATCTAAGAAAGACTCGGACAGCTTTATTAAGATTACAGTTGAACCTTGTAAACGCAAAATCAGTGAAATTCACCTTTGCGAGAATTTCGTTGTTACAAAATGAGACAGCACTGATAGGTAATGCCTCGCAGAATGAAACTTTAGCATCAAAACTTTGCTAGCCTACTTTGGCAAGCTTGCTCGAGGACAAAGAACTGTACTGCCGACAGTACAGTGCGCCATGTGTGTTGATCAACAGCACTGCCGAGCAGCAATACTCTCAGTCGACTGCTTTCCAAGATACGATCACTTTTGCGAGATTTTACATAACTTGGCATAGGACGCAGAGCAACAGCGGTTCCCGCTTGCAGCAGCATTTCTCCAGCACATGCTGTCGCCTGCAGGCGCCGGCACACCCGGTGCCGTATACCTGAAAGCAATCGATCGAAATTATGACCCCTTCCAAAAATCTACATCCGTTGCCAAAACCGCATGCGATGCCCGTCAGGTGGCACCAAAGCCAGCGTTCTTGAAGCAAGGAATGCGTGCTCTCGGACGATCGCTCAATTGTGGCCCGATGCATGGCACTCCCTGCTGAGACTGCCATTGCAAGTGCCATAAACAATTCCGTATTGATGGGACGTCGATTTACTTGTTTTTGCTGCATTTTTCTGACCGAGGCGCACATTACGCACTGCACTAAGCGTGCGAAAAATGTCGCAACATGTCGGTAGAAACATGCGTGTCGCTTAAAACAGGAGATCAACAAACAAGATGGCGGCCGTGATGTGCTTCCAACACACGCGATCGCTTCCGGCACTTGGTTGTTTTTGTAAACAAAAATGGCAGTGCCCACGCAAGTGTAATGTAGTGGTATTTTTCACAATTTTAGTGCAAACAAATCACATTTGAGCATATTTTGGTGTCTGCTAGCTTTGCGCAAGTAGTAATATACGGGTTTACATTCCAGCAAATTTCGTTCGTGCGGGTTTGTAGTACAGTGACGTGTTGTTGTCGAGAGGTATAAAAAGAATGGAATCCTATGGGCGTTCGCCGGAGATCCGAAAATATTTCGTTGTCATGAGAATTTCGTTGTTGCAGGATTTCGTTATTGCAGGTTTCGACTGTATCTGCAAGTAAACTAATATTAAAATTGCCACCTAAAATTATTTGTTATTTATGATATTTTCAAATTCCAAGAGTGAATCTAAAGAGCTAAAAAAGGAGGAAACATCATCGTGAGGTGGGCCTTTGAAGACATAGAATAAAGATTTCCATGAGTTGAGAACAAGTGCTTCATAGTGAGGAGCAGAACAATAAAATTCAGAAAGTAATTCTCACTGCACTTCATCATCAGCCTGGTTATTCCCACTGCAGGGTAAAGGCCTCTCCCATACTTCTCCAACTACCCCAGTCATGTACTAATTGTGGCAATGTTGTTCTTGCAAACTTCTTAATCTCAGCCACCCACTTTACTTTCTGCCGCCCCCTGCTACACTTCCCTTCCCTTGGAATCCAGTCTGTAACCCTTAATGACCATCGGTTATCTTCCCTCCTCATTACATGTCCTGCCCATGCCCATTTCTTTTTTTTTGATTTCAACTAAGATGTCATTAACCCACGTTTGTTCCCTCACCCAATCTGCTCTTTTCTTATCCCTTAACGTTACACCCATCATTCTTTTTTACAGAGCTCATTGCGTGGTCCTTAATTTAAGTAGAACCGTTTTCGTAAGCATGCGAGTTTCTGCCCCGTACGTGAGTACTGGTAAGACACAGCTATTATACACTTTTTTCTTGAGGGATAATGGCAACCTGCTGTTCATGATCTGAGAATGCCTGCCAAACGCACCCCAGCTCATTCTTATTCTTCTAATTATTTCCGTCTCATGATCCGGATCCGCCGTCACTACCTGCCCTAAGTAGATGTATTCCCTTGCGATTTCCAGTGCCTCGCTGCCTATTGTAAATTGCTGTTCTCTTCCGAGACTGTTAAACATTACTTTAGTTTTCTGCAGATTCATTTTTAGACCCACTCTTCTGCTTTGCCTCTCCAGGTCAGTGAGCATGCATTGCAATTGGTCCCCTGAGTTACTAAGCAAGGCAATATCATCAGCGAATCGCAAGTTACTAAGGTATTCTCCATTAACTCTTATCCCCATTTCTTCCCAATCCAGGTCTCTGAATACCTCCTGTAAACAAGCTGTGAATAGCATTGGAGAGATCGTATCTCCCTGCCTGACGCCTTTCTTTATTGGGAATTTGTTGTTTTCGTTATGGAGGACTACGGTGGCTGTGGAGCCGCTATAGATATATTTCAGTATTTTTACATACAGCTCGTCTACACTCTAATTCCATAATGCGTCCATGACTACTGAGGTTTCGACTGAATCAAACGCTTTCTCGTAATCAATGAAGGCTATATGTAAGGGTTGGTTATATTCTGCACATTTCTCTATCACCTGATTGATAGTGTGAATATGGTCTATTGTTAAATAGCCTTTATGGAATCCTGCCTGGTCCTTTGGTTGACAGAAGTCTAAGGTGTTCCTGGTTCTATTTCCGATTACCTCAGCAAATGCTTTGTAGGTAACGGACAGTAAGCTGATCGGTCTATAATTTTCACGTCTTTGGCGTCCCCTTTCTTATGGATTAAGATAATGTTGGCGTTCTTCCAAGATGCCGGTACGCTCGAGGTCATGAGGCATTGCGTATACAGGGTGGCCAGTTTTTCTAGAACAATCTGCCCACCATTCTTCAACAAATCTGCTGTTACCTGATCCTCCCCAGCTGCCTTCCCCCTTTGCATAGCTCCCAAGGCTTTCTTTGCTTCTTCCGGCGTTACTTGTGGGATTTAAAATTCCTCTAGACTATTCTCTCTTCCACTAGCGTTGTGGGTGCCACTGGTACTGCAGAAATCTCTATAGAACTCCTCAGCTACTTGAACTATCTCATCCATATTAGTAATGATATTGCCGGCTTTGTCTCTTAATGCATACATTTGATTCTTGCCTACTCCTAGTTTCTTCTTCACTGCTTTTAGGCTAAACTTCCCCCGTTCCTGAGAGCATGTTCAATTCTATCCATATTATATTTTCTTATGTCAGCTGTCTTACGCTGCCAGTTCTATTCTAGCTGTAGGGTTAGAGGCTTTCATACATTGGCGTTTCTTGATCAGATCTTTCGTCTTCTGCGATAGCTTACTGGTATCCTGTCTAACGGAGTTACCAGCGACTTCTATTGGACACTTCTTAATGATGCCCATAAGATTGTCGTTCATTGCTTCAACACTAAGGTCCTCTTCCTGAGTTAAAGCCGAATACCTGTTCTGTAGCTTGATCCGGAAATCCTCTATTTTCCCTCTTACTGCTAACTCATTGATCGGCTTCTTATGTGCCAGTTTCTTCAGTTCCCCTTTCAAGTCTAGGCTAATTCGAGTTCTTACCATCCTATGGTCACTGCAGCGCACCTTGACAAACATGTTGTTGTGCTAGAGCTCGCAACGAAAGTTCGCTTTGCCGGCATGCAGCTGAAGCCGGGCGCCGAGCGAATTGGCCGGGCCCGACGGCGAGTCATGTTTGGGTTACATCCGGTGGCCCCGCCGGAGCGGCGCCGATGAACCATTTCACCGGGATCGCCTGATGCAGGTGTCTCTCGTCCATTCGTCGGAATTTGCACAGCAACCCGCGGTGGGTCCTGATTGGAGGAGTTTCAATCGATAGCAACTGCAACGACTCCTGGGGTTATTAGCCCCGAGAACGAACTACAGGGGCGCTGCGAGCGCCGCTCGCGTGACGTCAGGGCAAGGACTCGCGCCTGTCGTCTGCTACAGTTCGGGCGGTGTCCAGGCGCTTTCGGCGGTGTTTTCGTTTGCGCGCCCTCGTTCTCTTTGCTGGTATACTTATGGTGGTCATCTCAAATATATTTTTACGACGTCTTCATTTTCGAAAATTTATTCAAAGAGCTTATTTCTTAGACGACAATGCAGGTCTCGAAGGCAACGCTACAGTGCCAGCCGAAGGAGCGCAGACCAGCCCATTGCAGGTTTTTCAATCGACAACCGCAAAAATATAGAAAATAATGATTCACGTATGATACGATACCTGCCGCGGTGCAACAAGTATGTCGAAGACGCTGGCTATATATGACTTCTGCAACAGTTACAATCCGCTAAAACTGGTTTGCTCACGACGAGTAGTTCATGGTGTAATATCCAATTTTTGCGTTTCTTCACAGAAACGCTTGGCGGTAGCACGAGGATTTAACTAATACTGCAGTTAGGTACCACAAGTACAACTTGCTTCTTTGACTGCTTCTTAAAATTAGGCGGTTCTTCACGTGCTTATTTTAAGTGGCGGCAATTTGAAGTAAAGCTAATGAAGGCTTACGTCTATTTACAGAATACAAAATGGAATGTACCAATATATATTCCCTTTTCTGTGCTACACGTTCAACTCACTTGAGAAATTTACTGGTGTTTGTTGCTTGAGGAATATACATGGCGAATTTGTTTGGCAAACTGACACAGGCTACTCGGCCTAAATTTTTTAGTGAAATATGCCTGTTGGACCGCATGCTGCAGCCAGAAAAAAGTCGAAGCGTCAATCATTAGTAGTATGGGACATATTGAAGATATAATTCCCCTGTGGAGGGTCAAAAATCAAGTGAATATATATGTAAGTCTTGTGGTGTTTTCATTATGAATGTTTGCGATTGGATTGCAGCAAACTTTATTTTGCCTGCAGTTGGGCGAGGTTCTCTTTTATGTACCGACGAAGCAAATAGTTCTCCGTTTGCACAATTAAACAACGCTGGATCGAGACATGGTGAGACAGAAAGTGTTTGAATTTTGCTTTTCTGGGCAATCTAAGCTGCGCTGTAGTAGCTCGAGAATAATTTAGCCATTCCAATTGGAGCTGTAAAAAAATGCTTTATGGTTTCAATTCGAAATTGTAGTGAACTGATGGGTTTCACGAACAAAGCGTGCCTCGCCACACCGACAGTCCGTTGCTATCGTTGCGTGATGGGTGTGCCATATTGTCGATAAAGGCTACTGTGGGCCACTATGAAACATTTCATCGCTTGAAATTGATTGGCTCTCGATCTTAACAACGAAACTTTTCTGTCAGGTGATTGCTACTATAGTATTTGTGAATTAACTATGTAAATACTCTACATGACGCGCCGTCGTGTCAGCAGCCATGAGCGATTCATTTTTTGGAGGCCTGTTTCTGAGAGGGGTGAAACTAGCAGCAAACTTTTTCATAAAAATGGGCGCCTAACTATTTCTTTTACGTATCAATAAATGGCCATATTTTGCTAGAACAACTCACCAGAGTTATAAGAATCATGATGACAGCTTCGCTGGGCAATGTCTTTCTAACACGGTTAACATGCTGACGCCAATTACCAAGATTTTCTTTCGTGTAAAATGCAATATCTCTCATAGCTAAATTCTAAGGGAATGCTAAGTGTTTAGCCAAGCATCGTACACAACTTCGCGTATTGAATTTGCAGACATTCTTTTTACGCAAAATTTATGGACAGACACAGCGCATATATGCATTGTAAAACCAGTAGCCCCGTTCAACGCTACATAGCTTGCGATATTCAAGCCCCAAATTTTATTGACTCACGTGCTTTAGGAGAAGGAACTGTGGTTCAGGCATGGCAGCAGAAAGAAGCCGACATACCCTTCAATAAGTGCGGCTCGAGCCACCCATACCCCAAGCATACACGAAGGGAACGAGCGCGCGCGGCCGCCGAGCAAGACGGAGCGAGCGGCGTCCTGGCCGTGACGTCACACGCGAGAGGGCGCCACTCCTAATTCTCGCCGCTAGTAAAAGCCCGAACCATGGGATGCCGGACAGAGACGACAACAACAGCAAGCAGAGGCATGCTCCCTTTTCTCACCGCACGCTTTTGTGCGAGTCTATTATGTCCTGGCCTCTGAGCCGTTCATGTAATGCCCTTGTACATACTGCATATAAATGTTTCGTTTAATCACCGTCGCCTTGGATCCTCCTTCGCAACAGTGGTGGCAGCGTTGAGACATCTCTGTCACAACAGTTGGTTGGAAGCTGCGGGATCGACCGGCGTCAGCTACCCCGGCGCGGTGAGTGCCTGATGTTTTCCCCTCAGTTCACCAGACTTCTCTAGCACAGGCTGTCATAGCTTAGAGTAGGACTGTGTGAAGCACTGTGGAGAGCTTTGAGCGTTTCAGACCTAGTAAGAGTTTTGAAACCAAAGCTAGTGCAGAGGGAGAAAACAAGACAGTGTAAAGAATTGCTTGCGCGTGTCACGCTAGTAGCTCGATAGTAGCGAACGGCAAGAGAATTCTAACAAGGGCAAACGGCGAGAGGCCACTGTGAACAATGGAGAACTTTTGGGTAAAGGAACTCATTGAAATTTGTGAGGAGCTAGGCCTTACTGTAGCCTGTGCGAAACGAAAGCAAGCCATTCTTGATATCATGAAGAACGAGAACGTAACTGCTGGGAAGGCCAATGAGGCCTGGGCTGCGATCAAAGAGTGCTGTGAGCACAAGCTTAACGAAGCTGAGAGGCAGGAGCGTATATGTAAAGAGGACGCTGAGAGGCAGGAGCGTATACGTAAAGAGGAAGCCGATAGACAAGAGCGGCTTGCAACAAAGAGGTTGGAGTTGGAGCTTGGGCAGTCCTTGCCGGCGTAAGTTTCTATGACGGTTCAGGCGAGCGGTCCAAGAATTCGGGACTAACTGCCTCCGTTTGTAATTGGCGAAGACATGGCAAAGTATCTCGTCAAGTTCGAGCACGTTTGTGAACGCAACGGCATCGAGAGGTCTCTTTGGGCACAGAACCTGTTAGCTATACTTTCTGGGGATGCATCTGACGTGATAAGGTGCCTGTCAAAGGAGGCATTTGAGAGGTACGATGATATCAAAGAGGCTCTATTTAGGAAGTATAGACTGTCACCTGAGGCTTTCCGGCAAAGGTTTCGGTTCGCAAGAAATGGCAGTGAGTAGCACATCGACTTTGCATTCCGCCTAAGGGCTGACTTGATTGAATGGCTTAAGGGCGAAGAAGTTTATGACGATTGAGATAAAGTGGTAGAGTGCGTAGCATTGGAGCAATTCTACTGCTGCATCGAAGATGACGTCAGGCTCTGGCTGCAGGATAAGCTTCAAGAAGTAAAGCTGAACAAGGCAGCAGAGTTAGCTGAGGAATACTACATCCGCTGAAGCTTGCATAATAGGGTCATGCGAGTTGAAAAAGCGGAGAGGAAGGACGCTTTTACAAAGCCCGATGAGAGGAAACGATTTTCATATTGCAGTTTTCGGAAAGACTCATCTCCTCCTAAAGAAACTGTGCAGAAAGGGTTAAATGAATCGCAAAAATCAGAGACGATGATGCCAAGCAGCGCGCGAATGCCGCACGTGCATTTGAGTTGCGGAAGCCGCTAATCTGCTACAACTGCAAAAAGGAAGGGCACATCGCAGCAAACTAAACAGAAGGTTGATTTTGCAACGATTAGAGAAACAGAAAAGAACATGCAGTTGTTGGAACCCTATATGCAGGATATAAGCGTTAACGGAAAAAAATGCCGAGCACTCCGGGACTCAGCAGCCACTATGGCCGTGGTCCACTCTTCACTAGTTTCTCCGAACGACTTCACAGGAGAATGCCCGTGGATAAGGCAAGTTGCTGAGGAGCAGTGTGCTTGCTTACTGATCGCTACGGTGATCATTGAAGGCACTTTTGGTAAGCGTAATACCGAAGCGGCAGTGTCTGCAGCCCTCCCAGAGCATTTTCCTTATCTCTTCTTTAACAGCTCGGAGCAGCTCCTAAAAGAACAAGGAAAATTGTTCTTTGCCAGCTTGGCGTACATGGCCCTCACGCGATCACAAGAGCAGAAGTTCACGCAGAAACTTGATACTGCACCAGAGAGTGAGACAAAAACAGCGGCCGAGCAGCGTAACCCAAGCAGTCAGTCGACTGGGCTGGAGAACTCCCGCAGTAGTGTAGTCGAGCCATCTGCTGCGGGAGAGGGTGGCATCATCCCCACCGGCGGAGAAACCGAATTGACGCCGTTGGGCGAGGTGAGCTCGACGTTGACCCCGGTCTCTGACAGCTGGCATGAGCTACTGAACGTTGACCGAGCAACGTTCATTCGTGAACAGCAAGGGGATAGCTCGATAAAGGACTTGCTTGATAATGTGAAACTGGGAGCAACGAAAAAGTATGTTTCATTTCATGAGAAATCTGGCTTATGGTACCGCAGTTATACGGATGTCCAGGGTCGTAAGTAGGAGCAGCTTTTAATCCCTTTGAAGTATCGCCGTCAACTACTGGACCTCGCGCACGAGAACATGTGGGCAGGGCATCTCGGCTTAAAGAAGACGAAAGCTCGACTTGCCCAAGAGTACTACTGGCCTCGTTGTTGGAAGGAAACTGAAGAGTTTGCGTGCTCTTGCGTTACATGTCAAAGGGTCGGCAAGAGTACTGACAAATGGAAAGCGCCAATGAAGTTGGTACCAGTCATAACTGAGCCTTTCCGTCGGCTGGTAATCGACATAGTAGGGCCACTGCCCGAGTCCGAGAACGGATGTCGATACATTTTAACTGCCCCTTGTTTTGCAACCAAGTTTCCGGAAGCAGTGCCACTCAAGGAGCTCAATTCTCCTCAGGTCGTTCTTGCACTCTTTTCTATATTTGCTCGAGTCGGATTTCCTTCAGAAATTCAATTTGATAATGGTAGCGTCTTCACTAGCTGCCTAACCTCCACTTTCCTGGAAAGGTGCGCAATCAAAGTGTTCCACAGTTCGATGAATCACCCACAATCCAATCCAGTAGAGCAAATGCATTGTGTTGAAACAAATATTGAGAGCTCTTTCCTTTGAGCGGAAATGTGATTGGGAAGCATGCGTTCCTGCCGAAATGTTCACTTTGAGATCTGCTCCCCATGAGAGTACGCCCAGCGGAGCTTGTATGCAGTCGGAGTTTAAGAACCCCGCTGCGCATGCTACGAGAGGCTTGGGAAGGCTACGATGAGGACCCAAATGTAATTGCGTACATTCTTAACTTGCTTCAGAGGCTCGGAAGAACTAAAGACTTTGTCAAGAGCCACCTTAGGGCTGCACAGGTATTGTCAAAGGTGTACTACGACCGGTCAGCAAGGAAGCGTACCTTCGAAGCGGGTAGGCAAGTGATGTTGCTGCGGCCTTCTAAGAAAAATAAACTCTAGGTTCATTGGGAAGGGCCAGCGAAGGTTGTATCGAAGCTTTCTGATACAAACTACGAAGTGAAACTAGGTAAATGACCGAACAAAATCTACCACAGCAATTTGATGAAACCATACATTCAGCGTCACGCAGTGGTGAACGTAGTTTTGAGTGTTCAGGACGAGGAAGGTACGGAAATCCTGACCACTGCGGACATTAAGGAAGGTGATCTGAATGTCCTGCTGGAACAAGTGAAGTTAGAACCACGTCTAAGCGAAGCCCAAAAGGAGGACTTGAAAAGAATTGTTTCCGAGTTTGAAGAGGTCTTTTCCGATCGGCCCGGAAAGACCACGCTAACTGAGCATGACACTGAACTAACGTGCAAAGAGCCGATGCGTAGTAAGCTGTATCGCTGTTTTCCCGTACAGAAACAGATTAAAGCGGATGAGATTCAGTGCATGTGTGACCTAGGAGTCATTGTGCCGAGTGAGAGCGACTGCACTTCACCCCCTAACACTAGTCCAAGTACCGGGAAAGGATCCCAGGCTGTGCATTGATTATCGACGCCTCAATGCGATGACCCGAGATCAGACCTATCCGATACCGAACCTCAAGGAAAGGGTGGAGGCGGTATCGAAGTCGAATTACATATCCACGCTAGACCTAGTGCGAGGCTATTGGCAAGTTCCCTATCACAGAGCGGGCCAGTCGCTACGCTGCGTTCAATTCCCCAAGCGGAATATTCCGCCCAGTCACGTTGAGTTTTGGGCTCAGACACGCGCCGTGTTGTTTCTCCAGTCTAATGGATCACGTGCTTCGTGGCCTGTCTGAGTACGCACTCCCTTACCTCGACGATGTCGCCATCTTTTCAAACACTTGGGTCGAGCATATGGAGCACTCACGGGTCGTGCTGAGCAGGCTGAAAGAAGCAGGCCTTACGGTAAAACCTGCAAAGTGTCAGCTTGGTTGCGCCGAAGTGACTTATCTGGGGCATGTGGCGGGGCGCGGCCGACGAAGACCGTCTGAAATCAAAGTAGCCGCGGTTGTGAACTACCCCCGACTAACCACCAAGTTTGAGATAAGTTAGTTAGTTTGTTAAATGGGGTTTTGTGGTGCAAAAGTGGCTAAGGCTATGCTGCGCCAAACACAAGGTGTTTTAAAATCCAGTTTATGAAGGAAACGGCTTTGTTAATAATCTATATTTGATGTAAAAAGCCAGTGTCGTCTAGAAATTTACGGACGTCACATAATGGCACTAGTGGATCGTCACCTAAAATTAGAGCAGGGTGTAAAGGTACGTGTAGTTGATGTAATTTGTGCAAAAGTGCTCGTCTGTGTGTTTCAATATGTGTACATGTCAGTAATATGTGCATAACTATTAGTGGCTCTTGACATTTCTCGCATGTTGGTGTGTCTTTTTTCGTAAGTAAATAATTGTGTGTAATGTGTGTGTGTGCCCAATGCGTAGTCGGCATAAAACTACTTCGATGAACCGCTCCTGATGATAACATGACTTCCACTCGCCAACTATAGGTTTAGTGAGATGTAGCTTGTTGTCGGCACAACGGTCCGATTCGCGTTGCCATTTTGCCGTTAAGGCTTTTCTAATCGTACGGATGCTATCTTTGTATGGAAGTGTTGTGTTTGTTATCTCTTTGTACTCTACCATCGATGCACATCTATCAGCTGTTTCGTTACCCAGTATCCCAACATGGCTTGGAACCCAGCAGAAACGAATTGACCTCCCGCATTTGTCAAGCACCAACATGTTTAAAATGTCTATCAGGGGTTCACACTCAGATTTCAGCTGTAGAGCCTGCAGTGTGCTTAAAGAGTCAGTGTATATGAGTGCATGTTTGTGTTTATCAGTGATAATCTTTTTAACAACAACCCAGATAGCGTTAACTTCGGCCGTGAAAACAGAAGCATGTTGTGGCAATCAAATACTTGTTTCCCAATTTTCCGTTACGGCCCCCACACCAACGTGATCTTTTGTTTTAGAGCCATCAGTGTAATATGGCATGCTATTTTGATATTTTATCTGAAGTGCACGGAATTCTTGTATAATGTGTTCGTGTGGGTTGTCTCTTTTCTTTACATGTGTTAACGTCCAATCACATAAGTGTGTGAAATCGTACGACGGGGCCAACCGTTGTGGTTTTTTGGCAACCTGGAGGACTTCGTGGTGAATGTCATAATCCCGACAGTATTGCTCATACCGTAGGACAAGTGGCCTAATCGTGTTTGGTTCATTTGTATAGTGTAAGCGTGAGTTGCATTGTGTGAGGATGTTGTAGCATATGTGTTGCGGTGATGACTGAATTCTGAGTACGTAAGAAAAAGTGAGTAATGCTCTCCACTGCTGTAAGGAGAGTTCATTACACTCGACGTGTAAACTTTGAATAGGTGACATTCTGTAGGCACCACTTGCCAGTCGCAGTCCAAGGTTATGTACCGGATCAAGTCGCTGGATCTAGGACTGTCTGGCTGAGACGTAAACCACGGAGCCGTAGTCTAAAAGGCTACACACAAGAGACTGGTAAACACGTAAAAGGCACGTTCGGTTGGAACCCCAGTGTTTATGAGACAAAATTTTAAGGATATTTAGAGCTTTATTTGCTTTAATCTTTAGTGCTTTTATGTGAGTTAGGAAGTTAGGTTTGGAGTCAAAGGTTACTCCTAAAAACTTATGGTCTCGTTTCACCGGCAATATGGTGTCGTTCAATTTTAGGACTGGATCGCTGTGTAGCCCTCGTTTCTGAGAGAACAAAACAGTAACTGTTTTCTGTGTGGAGAACCAGAAACCATTTTTGTTAGCCCATTGTGAAAGTTTGCTTATTGTCATTTGAAGCTGCCTTTCACAGGTTGGCAAATTTGAAGCGCGGCAAGCCACTTGGAGATCATCTACGCAAATAGAGTGCATAAGAGACAACGGTATAATCTTATTACCTGAATTCATCTTTACTATAAACAGCGTCGTGCTTAGAACGCAGCCTTGCGGAAAGCCATTTTCCTGCGTAAATGTATTAGCATGAACTGTACCCAGACGTACCTGAAATGTTCTATTAGACATAAAATCAGTTAGGCAATTCAGCACTTTACCATGGATGCCGAGGTCAGCCAGGTCTCTTAAAATTCCATATCTCCATGTGGTATCATCATAGGCTTTTTCTAAATCGAAGAAAACTGCAAGACAGTATTGTTTGTGTAAAAATGCATAACGAATTTCCTGTTCTAGACGGACAAGATGGTCAGTAGTTGAACAACCCTTTCTATATCCACACTGGTAGGGGTCTATGAGCTTTCTTGATTCTAAAATAAATGAGTCTTATATCGATAATGCTTTCATATGATTTTGCCAAACAGCTCGTGAGGGCAATGGGTCTGTAGCTGCTTGCAGATGTTGGAGATTTACCGGCTTTTACAAAATGAACTATTCCTTTTTTCCACTCTTCGGGCATTATACCTGATTCCCAGATTAGGTTGAAAAATTTAAGGAGTGCATCTACAGATGCCTGGGATAGATGAGCCAGCATGGCGTAGTGAATACGGTCATGACCTGGCGCTGTGTTTTTCCTTGCAGAAAGGACTCTGTTTATTTCTTTTTGTGTGAGGGGGAATTGTACGGTTCGTTTGACGCGCCAGTAGTGGGCAGCTTTTGTTTTTCAGCTGACTGTTTGTACTGTAAAAATTCCTTTGTATAATTCCCCGAGCTGGATACATCACGGAAATGTTCACCAAGTATATCTGCCTGTTCTTGCATTGTTGTTTGTGTGTCTGGACTTCTAAGTAACAGTATTGTGTAAGATGAGTAATCTCCCCGAAACTTTCCTACCTGTTCACACATGCGTTTAGACGTGACTGTACTGTTTATGGAAGATACGTATTTCTTCCACGATGATTTTTCTGCCTGCCTTCTGATAAATCGTGCCTTGGCTTTGGCCTGTTTAAAGAATAAAAGGCTGGTATAGGTGGGGTGTCTTCGTAACATACCCCAGGCCCTTTTTTGAAGCTTTTTTGTTTCTGCACACTCAGGAGTCCACCAGGGGACAATTTTTTTGCGCACAAGGCTGGATGTTTGCGGTATTGCCTTTTCTGCCGCTGGAATTAGAACCGCAGTGAACGTCTCATTAATTTCATTTACGCTGAGTTCATTTAAAAAGACTTCTATGAGTTTTGCATGTTTCATAAAAAGCGACCAGTCGGCAAGATGTGTTTTCCAGCGACGTGGTCTAGAGTTTATGGTAGGTAATGGGGATGTTAGCTTGATAAATGCCGGCGAATGATCGCTTCTATATGAAGTGTCCAGGACTTCCCACTTAAAATCGCTAAAAACAGACGGTGAGCAGAAGGCTAAATCTAGACAGCTAAACTTGTGCGAGCTTGGTGAGAAATATGTTGGTGAACCCGAGCTTAAAAGACATATGCTGTTAGACAAAATAAAATCTTCAATGACTTGCCCTCTTTGGTCTGTTCTATCGCTGCCCCAGAGGCTACAATGGGCATTAAAATCTCCTACTAGAATAATAGGCTCCAGCAACTGGTGTACTAGAGTTTCCAGTTGTCTAGTAGTAAAATGAGTATGGGGTGGGATGTAAAGTGAACTGATGGTGATGGTTTTATGCGATAGAACGGTGACGGCAACAGCCTCGAGAGAAGTATTCAGCTGAACATTTCGTGTAGGGGTGCCACCCTGAACGACTATGGCGACTCCTCCCGACAACCGGCTAGAGTGTTCGCGGTCCTTTCGGACAACGGTGAAACCTTTGAGAATGTTACTATTTTTTGGACCAAAATTCGTTTCTTGAAGACACACTGCAACTGGCGAAAAAGTGTTGATGATGTCTTTGATGTCACCTGTATTGTGTATAATACCTCTGCAATTCCAGTGTACAATGAAAGCCATGGTTGCAAGATAAAAAATTTACTGATGTTTGCGAACTTCTTAAAAGTTAAAGGTGACATGCGATATGGGACTGCACATGTTTAATGGGCGGTAACCGTTCAGGTTGCCTGTCCCTTTTTCTGTATAGTTAAAAGTACCTTGTCTTTCTTAGAGCGCTCAGAAGAGCGCTGTTCTTTTGGCGTCAATGGCGCTGGGGTTTTGGTATCGACCTCCATCGCCTTCTCTGAGGCGCTGGATGATCGAGAGCCAGGCGCCGAGACACGTGCCTCCGGCCTTGGTGTTCTGTTTAGTCTTGGGACCTGCGGAACAGCTGTCTGCAGGGCCGTCTTGGGTGATGGTGGAGCCGCACTGGCTGCTACCACTGAGGGGGCGGATGGAGTTGCTACAGGACCACTGACTGTGACCTCTGTAGACTCCTGAGACCGATGTGGTGCTGCCCCCTGCCGCGCCACATTGGCATAGCTTATTTGAGGTAAGAGTGAGAGTCTCTTCTTTTGCTTCAAAAAATGATATCTTCTCTTTTACTGTTAGAGCAATCACTTCTTTCTACTTCTTCCAACAAGGACATGATCGTGAATATGCTGAATGATCGCCTTTGCAGTTCACACAGCGTGGGGGAGCGTTACAGTTTTCAGATGGGTGATCGTTGGCGCTGAATTTCGCGCATGCTTCTTTGCTTCTACATGATTGTGATGCGTGGCCGAACCTCTGGCACTTAAAACACCGCCTTGGGTTCGGTATGTATGGTCTGACATTTATCTTTAGATATCCTGTGTCGAGAGAAGTGGGGAGAATGCTAGTACCAAATGTGAGGATCACGTGTTTGGTGGGTAGTTGTTCATTGTTCCTTCGGATTTTAATTCTTTGTACTTTAATGACATTCTGTTCTTGGAACCCCTCGAGGAGTTCCTCGTCACTCAAGCTGAGAAAATCTTCCCCTGAGATAACGCCCCTGCAGGTGTTTAGGGAGCAATGGGGAGAAATCGTGACTTTGATTTCACCAATACTGGCGAGTTCAGACAGCTTTGGCACTTGTTCATTTTTTTCTCAGTTCTATAAGCAGTCTCCACTGGTCATTTTCGAGGCTTTATAGTCTTTGCCAATTTTTTCTATGAGGCATTTCACCACCAAGAAAGGGGATAGCTTGCGCATACTTTGTGTTCCTTCACTATGCAAGACGTGGTAACGTGGAAAGTTGTCTAGGTTGGTTCGGAGGGTGAATTGAAAAGGTGCATCGGTGCGGCTTTTTTTCAGAGGCCGATCTGAAAGTCACGGAAAAGCTTCTGCCATAATATGGTTTAAAATTCGGCGGCGATGGTAGCCACCCACCACCGAGCCCAACAAGGGGACGCTACAGGTTGTGAGCAACCTGCACACGCCAGCTATGCACCGCCACTATAACCTAATGCATATAACCAAGACTGGATATACTACACATGGTTAACCCTTGCCGCCAGGAAATTTGGAAGTAAGAGGTGAAAAGAAGACAGGAAAGATGACAAGGCTAGAGAGAAAGACGAAGATTGAAGAGGAGGACAGGAAAAGGCGACTGCCGATTTCCTCCAGGTGGGTCAGTCTGGAGGTGCCGTCTGCATGAAGCAGAGGCCAAAGGGGTGTGTTGCCTCCGCCAGGGGGCCTTAAAGGTCCAAACACCCGGCATCGGCTCAACCCCCAGGATCCCCCTTTCCCTGGACACGGCAAAGCCGCGCACGGCTACATGCAGGACGCTCCAACCCTCGTGTGCTTGGGTATGTGGTGTCGCAACACACCAAACGCCTGCTGACGCAGACGCCCCAGGGGGGCAAGTCCGAGACAAGGGCCTTCTTAGGCTTGGCTGGATGTTACCAGCATTACGTCAAAGGTTACTCTGCGCTTGCTTGTCCTCTAACTGACACACTTAGAAAGTCTGAGCCAGTGAAGGTGCAATGGGACACGGCAAGAGAGAACGCGTTTCAAATGCTGAAACATACCTTGAGCGAGAAACCAGTTCTAATGGCGCCAGACTTTTCAAAAGGTTTTTTGATCCAGTGCAATGCGAGCGAGCATGGTATGGGAGCGGTGCTATGCCAGGAGGATGATAACGCCCGTGAACGGCCAATTTTGTACTTAAGCCATAAACTAACTTGCAGAGAAGAGGCTTACAGTACCCCTGAAAAGGAATGCGCCTGCGTCGTGTGGGCTGTGCAAAAATTGGCCTGCTACGTTGCCGGTTTCAAGTTTGTGGTAATAATAATAATATTTGGGGTTTTACATGCCAAAACCACTTTCCGATTATGAGGCACGCCGTAGTGGAGGACTCCGGAAATTTTGACCACCTGGGGTTCTTTAACGTGCACCTAAATCTAAGCACACGGGTGTTTTCGCATTTCACCCCCATCGAAATGCGGCCGCCATGGCTCAAGTTTGTGGTGGAGACCGACCACTGCCCACTAACTTGGTTACATATTATGTCTTGTAAAAGTGGCCAGTTGTTAAGGTGGAGTATGACGCTCCAGCAGCACAATCTTGTTGTTAGCTGTAAGAAAGGAAAGTTGAATGCGAACGCAGACGCATTGAGCCATGTGTTCTAAACAGTGCTGCCTCCGAACTCCTTGTGACTTGCATTTCGTTACTTCATGAAATGCTAATTGTGTTGTTATTAGCTGAGGGCAAAATTTAGACACCTCATTTCCAGCCTCAGCTTAGTGTTTTCTGACCAAGTGACTTCAAGGAAACCAATTCTTTATTTTGTATCGTAATCATTGCGTGTCCTGACGTGACACATTGTTTGTGCCATGCTTGAGAGTTCTGTATACCACATGTCTAAAGGTGTTTATTAGGCACAGCTCGGAGCAGCGCAACGTCGACGGGCAGGGCAGTCACAGCTTCCAAGTGCGAGAGCCGTTGATGAGCAGGAGCGCTCGACCCATTACCGTTTAGAGCCAGTAGCGCTGAACCCACTAGCGTCTCTCTTCGCTACAATCACCCCCCGGGAGCGAGAAGGGAGCCATCCGGCGACCTAACAGCTCGTCACGATGAGCGGGTCGTAGTAAGGCTTTAAACGGTCGACATGGACAATGTCTCGTCCACGGCAGCGCATGTCTGAAGATGGATCAACTGGTTCGATGACATAGTTCACAGGAGATGCACGTGCAAGAACACGATAAGGGCCTTCATACTTAGGGACCAGTTTTGATGAGAGGCCAGGGGCAGTTAGAGGAACTGAGAGCCACACGAGCGCACCCGGATCGAAGGTGACCGTGGCAGTGGCGTCACCGCGAGTGCTCCTCTGGCGCTCTTGATCAGCGGAAGTAAAGGCCCATGCGACGTCGCGGCACTCTTCTGCATGTCTGACCGTGGCAGAAATGGGCACGCACTTGGATGCATCCGGCCGGTACGGCAGAATGGTGTCAATGGTGTGCGAAGGGTGTCGACCATACAGTAAGAAATAGGGTGAAAATCCAGTGGTGCTCTGCGTAGCGGTATTATACGCGTAGGTGACGAATGGCCGAACGGCGTCCCAGTTCGTGTGGTCAGAGGCAACGTACATTGAAAGCATGTCGCCGAGCGTACGGTTGAAGCGTTCTGTGAGGCCATTCGTTTCAGGGTGGTACGCCATAGTCGTACGATGAACAACGTGGCACTCTTTGAGAATCACTTCAACGACTTCCGACAGGAAGACGCGTTCGCGATCGCTGAGCAGTTCTTGAGGTGGACCATGCCGCAGGATGAATCGGCGTAGCAGGAATGATGCAACATCGTGCGCTGTAGCTGCTGGGAGAGCGGCGGTTTTGGCGTATCGTGTAAGGTGATCTACTGCCACAATGGCCCAGCGGTTACCAAACGACGTCAGGGGAAGTGGCCCATACAAATCGATGCCAACGCGCCCGAACGGCCGGGTAGGGCAGGGTAGAGGCTGCAGACCAGCTGACGAGTGGTGGGGTGAAGATTTTCGGTGCTGGCAGTCAGGGCATGAGAGAACGAACTTTTGAATGTAGTTGTACATTCCCCGCCAATACTAGCGTCGTCGGAGGCGCTGGTAGGTTTTGAAAAGTCCCGAGTGAGCACACTGTGGATCAGAGTGGAATGATGCGCAGATTTCAGAACGCAGGCTTCGAGATACAACTACCGTATTTACTCGCATAATGATCGCACTTTTTTCGCCAGAAAAATTGACGCAAATTCAGGGGTGCGATCATTACGCGGGTTAAATTTCCCACGAAAAAAAAAAATTTTTTTTTTCGTCCCGCGTTTGCTGCGGGATGCGGGTGCGGGACACCAAAACAAACATGGCGGCCGGCGGAGCAGGCCGAGCGCGCCGAACGCGGTTTTTATATCTTCTCGTGAGGACGTTACGTGCATTGAAACAGTTTCTTCCGTATCAGTGATGAATAATATCGTTAGTATCGGCAAGTTTGCGGCAATAACGTAGCCATGTCCACTTTGAGGGGACAGAAACCGATGGGAGCACTTAGCTGCCAGTGACAGAAACGCATGGCCGGTGTGCTGCGGAAACTGCGGCACCGGTTTCACTACTCTCCTAACACGGCACGTTTTCTCTAAGGATGGGCGAATATCTTAGCTGCGTTACAAGCGTCGGCGTATGAATAGGGTACACTTTTAACGTATCCGTGTAAACGTGGCTACTATCATTGCCGCGCGCGATTTGTTGCGGGCTCACGAGTGCACATGAAAAGAATCGAAAGGCGCCTCTTTTGTTTTTGTTGACCACAACGATTATAAAGCCTACCCATAATAAAGGCAGGTTTCGTTCTACCTCTTTTTGTCATGGAAGTGCGTAAAGTGATGAAAGTAATGAAATGAGGCATCCACTTAAGAATGTTTGGTGCGTGCAGGCGAGTCGTTCGCGTGGCATTCGACAGATGGTAAGCGCGATCATTGTTAGCTGGACTTGGAACACCACATATCGCTGCGGCAAGTTCGGGGTGCGATCATTACACGGGAAATAAAAAAAATCGAATTTTGACGACAAAATTCAGGGGTGCGATCATTACGCGAGTGCGATCATTATGCGAGTAAATACGGTAATAACCACTGGCGGCCGTCAGAGGTGTAATTACGTCGGTGAAGCAGGTCGTCTCGAATGGCGAAATGGCGAGCTTGACGGCGCAATGCACGAGTAGTTGGCTGCGATGACGGATCAGCAAGGCAGTCTATGATGGAGGCAATCCAGGGGTCCTTGCGCTGCTCAGAAGCGATGGTCCCAATGTCGACGGAAGAAACGTCAAGCTGGGATATTGCACAGCAGGGATTGTCAACTGGCAAGGGAGAACGTGAGAGGGCGTCAGCATCAGCGTGCTGGCGTTCGTTCCGGTACAGTATGCGGATATCGTAATCCTGTAAGCGAAGCGCCCAGCAGGCGAGACGGCCTGAGGGATCCTTCAATGACGACAGCCAGCATAGTGCATGGTGGTCCGTGACGACATCAAATTGTAGACCATAGAAATAGGGCCGGAACTTCGTAAGCGCCCAGATGATCGCCAGGCATTCTTTTTCCGTGACGGTGTAATTGGTCTCGGCTTTAGTAAGCATACGGCTTGCATATGCCACAACATATTCAGGAAACCCTTCTTTGCGCTGCGCTAGGACAGCGCCGAGGCCAACACTGCTGGCATCTGTGTGTACCTCAATAGGTGCCGTTGGGTCATAGTGGCGCAAAATGGGAGGAGACGTCAGCAAACGACGGAGCTTAGTGAACGCCTCGTCGCACTCGGACGACCACGAATGGAGAGGTCCATTGCTGCCAAGGAGCTTCGTCAGGGGCGATATGACGGCGGCGAAATTGCGAATGAAGCGCCTGAAGTAGGAACACAAACCTACAAAACTGCGCAGTTCTTTGACGGGCGTCAGTTTAGGAAATTCAGCTACGGCACGATGTTTGTCTGGATCGGGGAGGATTCCATCCTTCGAGACAACGTAACCTAGTATCATGAGCTGCCGCGCTGCAAATTGGCACTTCTTTAAGTTCAGTTGGAGGCCAGCGTTTGCTAAGCACGTCAAAACACGCCGTAGGCGTTGAAGGTGCGTGGTGAAGTCAGAGGCAAAAACAACAACGTCGTCGAGATAACATAAGCACGTGTGCCACTTCAAACCGCGGAGAACTGTGTCCATCATGCGTTCAAAGGTTCCTGGCACATTACAAAGTCCAAATGGCATGACATTAAATTCGTATAAGCCGTCGGGTGTGACAAAGGCTGTCTTCGGCCTATCGACGTCAGCCATGGGTACTTGCCAATAGCCAGAGCGTAAATCTAGAGATGAAAAGAATTCTGCTCCGTGTAGGCTATCGATGGCGTCATCGATTCGTGGCAGCGGGTATACATCTTTGCGAGTGATCTTGTTCAGGTCTACACAGAACCGTACCAAGCCGTCTTTTTTCGTAACAAGGACGACAGGAGATGCCCATGGACTGTTCGAGGGTCGGATCACTTCGTGGCGAAGCATATCGTCCACTTGCTCATTAATCACACGACGTTCTGTGGATGAGACGCGATATGGTCGTTGCCGGAATGGCGGTTGGGAGCCAGTGTCAATATGGTGCGTGACAGCAGATGCCCGGCCAAGGGAAGGTTGCCCGACATCAAAAGAAGAACGAAATTCTTCTAAGATGCGCAGAAGCTGTGAACGCTGAGGTGGGGTGAGGCCATCGGCAATAGATGAATCGAACACACCTGTGGGCAAAGGGTCCGACGTAGAGAGAGAACCGAGCGTGTTGTAACTGGCGCAGGACGTGTCTTCGGGAACATCCGTAATTTGTACGGCGTCGATCACTTCCATGTGGCCAAGACATTCGCCTTGAAGCAGCATCACAGGGTATGGGAAGGGGTTACAGACAAAAATAGCTGTGGAGCCCTGTTTGACGTTCACAGTCGTGAAAGGCAGCAGCAGACCTTTTCGAGTATAAAAGTGGCCCGACGGAGAAAGTAGTGCGATGGTGTCAGAGAGGCTGCTGCACTGCATTGACACAATCACTGACGAGTTGGCAGGAACGTTTGTGTCGTGCCTGACGAGTAGTTTGTTCGCAAAAGAAGCATTATCGGCAAGCGTCATATCTGCGATCGGCGACAGTTCTAGTTCGGCCCGTGCGCAATGAATGACTGCATCGTGGCGGGCAAGAAAGTCCCACCCCAGAATAACTTCGTGGGAGCACGAGGAAATCACAATAAATTCGACGGCATATACAACGTCCTCGATGAGAACATGAGCGGTGCAAGCCGCAATTGGGTGAATACGCTGTGCGCCTGCTGTTCGGAGGGCGAGTCCAGCAATGGGCGTCGTAACCTTTCGAAGGAAGCGACAAACCTTTGCGTCCATAACTGATACAGCGGCTCCGGTATCCACGAGGGCATATGTGCGCACACCGTCAACTAACACGTCTATCGCATTGGTCGGGCTACGTTGAGGACTTCCACGTTTCGATGGGGTCGCAGTCCTTGCCTTATGGAGTGCGACGATTAGTTTTCCTCATCCCGAGCTTCGGGCCGAGGCCGCATCGGTGATGGGGAGCGTCGGCGTAGAGAAGTTGAGCGGCGGATGTTGGCGGACCAGCGGAATGGTGGTGACGCAGCCCGACGTTCGTCGTCGTAATAAGGGCGCGGAGAACCCACCATAGAACTTGGCCCATATGCTGTAGCGCTAGGCGACTGCACGCGACTACAGTAGCGTGCGACGTGGCCTGCGTAGCCGCACGCGAAACATATCGATCGGTTGTCCGCTGTACGCCACCGAGTCGTTGCGGCAGGTCCCATCCATGTGGAAGGACGCGTTGGACGTGGCGGCTGGTGAATTGATTGCATAGCAGGCTGTTGTCGGGGCATAGCGAGGACTTCGGCGTACGTGAGAGGTCCCTGCTGAGGGAGTTGTTGAGGCTGGGTGACGACTTCCGCGTAGCTGAGTGGCACAGCTGTCGGGATCTGTTGGGGCCTGGCCATGACTTCGGCGTAGCTGTGAGGCGCAGCCGCAGGAACACGCTCGTGGTGCTCAGGCAAGACCTCGTGCAGTTCTTGCGCTATGACACGGTGAAGCGGAGGCGCAAAATTTGGTGTAGGCGCGTGTACCAACTGCGGCTCTGCAAAATTCATCAACGAGAGTTGCCGGGCAACTTCCTCGCGGACGAACGCCTTCATTTCTGCGAGCAACGCTGCCTGGTTGGACATGGCAGACAAACCAGCGAGGTGTTTGTCACGCGGTAGAGATCGACGGGTCAGTGACCGCTGCCTACGGAGTTCTTCATAGCTCTGACAAAGTGTGACAATTTCAGCCACAGAGCGTGAACTTTTGGCCAGCAACATGTTAAAGGCGTCGTCTTCTATGCCCTTCAGGATGTTTCGGATTCGATCAGACTCCGCCATGGTCAAATCGACTTTCCTGCATAGGTCCAGGACATCTTCGATATAGCTGGTGAACGTGTCGCCTGGCTTTTCAGCTCATTCTCGCAAATGTTGCTCGGCACGCAGCTTGCGAACAGCAGGGCGACCAAATACATCGGCGAGGGAAGTCTTAAATTCCGAACGTGTCTGAAACTCTGCTTGATGGTTGTTATACCACAGGCTGGCAACTTCAGCGAGGTAGAACAGAACATGGCTCAGTTTAGCCGCTTCGTCCCACTTGTTATGGTCGCCTACCCTGTCGTACGCCGTGAGCCATTCGTCCACGTCAGTGTCGTCCGCTCCAGTGCAGATAGGAGGGTCGCGATGACGAGGCACCCCGGGACACGCAGTGGGTGCAGGAGGAGGCATTTGCTGGGAGGCGTCTTGGGGCATGGTAGATGGTAGGGTACGAGACCGGAGTTCCAGGATGATCGTCTGAGGGTACCCCGCACACTCCACCAATTCTAAAGGTGTCTATTAGGCAGAGCTCGGAGCAGCGCAACGTCGACGGGCAGGGCAGTCACAGCTTCCAAGCGTGAGAGCCGTTGATGAGCAGGAGCGCTCGACCCACTACCGTTTAGAGCCAGCAGCGCTGAACCCACTAGCGTCTCTCTTCGCTACACATGTATCTCTTATCGAACAGGGAACTAAATTGGCACCAAGACAAAGCTAGAAGAATTTCGATACTTTTGAGGCTGGTATTCTGACAGGGGACAAAACGGCACTTGCTCGTGTTGGGGGTTGCCTGTTGTTGGTCGGTTCTCGAATGCTGCAGAACTAACCCTGACTGGTGCTGAGAAGAAAGCCTGTCGGAGCTGCCAAATAAAGATGGTCGAGACACCTGAACGACAAGCCGGTGAACGAGTGACCCTGGCCTGGTGAGTGGGGCCTGCTCACGGAAGGGAGCGTGGAGCCACCTGTTTCTCGGAACACGGAGGGGAACCTGGATGGGCCTGGCGAACAAGCGCGCCTGGCATCCAAGCCACGAGGGAGCAGCTCATCTTCCTGGCGCATGGTCTGGCGGCGGGGGTGCTGTTGTGCTAGAGCTCCCAACAAAAGTTCGCTTTGCCGGCATGTGGCTGAAGCCGGGTGCCGAGCGAATTGGCCGGGCCTGACGGCAAGTCATGTTCAGGTTACATCCGGTGGCGCCGCCGATGAACCACTTCACTGGGATCACCTGATGCAGGTGCCTCTCATCCATTAGTCGGAATTCGCACAGCAGCCCGCGGTGGGTCCTGATTGGAGGAGTTCTAATTCTAACCGATGGCAACTGCAATGACTCCTGGGGTTATAAAAGCCTGAACCACGGGATGCCGGAGAGAGACGACGACGACAGCAAGCAGAGGCGTGCTCGCGTTTCTCACCGCACGCTTTTGTGAGAGTCTATTATTATGCCCCGGCCTCTGAGCCGTTCATGTAATGCCCTTGTACATACTGCATATAAATGCTTTTTTTTAATCACCGTCGCCTTGGATCCTCCTTCGCAACAGTAGCAGCAGCGTTGAGGCGTCTCCGTCACAACAACGTCCACACCTTGTATGATGCCAGGGTTAGCGCAGAGTATAAAGTCCATTTCATTTATAGGGCCAAACAATTAAATGTTCCTTACCTCAGTAAGGAAGCCTTCATTGCGGTGAGGCCACCTTATGTCACTCAGAAAGTTTCCTAACTGAGGGACCCTCGGTGAAGGCTTCCTTGATGCTTCCTCAGCGTTAGGGAGCTCCGAAGCTACCTTCATGCGTCCTCAGGTCGCTCCTGGCCCTGAACGGATGCTTCACCTCACTGCTTAGCTACGTGACGCTTAGTTGCGCATGCGCGCTGTCGCCCACCTGCGGAGAAGCGCGAGCTCGGTACATCGTGCCAGGCATCTTCGTTTCAGTTACGCATGTGGCATGACAGTGCTTTTAGGCGTTGCACGACGCCGGTGTGCCAGCGTTGCCGGAGCACATCAAGTTTTGCACTGTGATGTGGTACTTTTTTGCGTTTAGTGAACAAAACTAGAAGAAAGCATCCACACATCTCTATATTAGCTCTTCAATTTAAAAAGTGTGCCACGATACAACATTTCTTTATTGAATAACGGTGTTAGCGTAAAGCTTTTAAGCGATAATCTCGAACACAGGCATGCGGCAACCACTCCTTACGTGAGGACGGGCGTATGAGTATGCTTGCTCTTTTTATTGGTCCTTCGATGTAAGGAGGCGTAACGTAAGGTTAGGAAGCGCTCACAGGAAAGGAACGTTTCATTGTTTGGGCCCTAGTCTTGCCATTCAGGCTCCTCCACGTCCACTTTCGGCTATCCCGCTTGCGGATTAAGGTATTCATTCTTGGCATATTATTCTGTTCTGCAAACTCTACTAATAACTCTTCCCTGCAATTCCTAGAGCCTATGCCATATTCCCCCACTGACTTGTCTCCAGCCTGCTTCTTGCCTACCCTGGCACTGAAGTCGCCCATCAGTAGTGTATTTTGTTTTGACTTTACCCATCGCCGATTCCAAGCCTTTATAGAAGCTTTCGACTTCCTGGTCATCATGACTGGATGTAGGGGTGTAGAACTGTATGACCTTCAATTTGTACCTCTTATTAGGTTTCACAACAAGACCTGCCACCCTCTCGTTAAAGCTATAGAATTCCTGTATGTTACCAGCTACATCCTTATTAATCAGGAATTCCACTCCTATTTCGCGCCTCTTTGCTAAGCTCCGGTAGCACAGGACGTGCCCGATTTTTAGCACTGTATATGCTCCTTTTGCCCTAACTTCACTGAGGCCTATTATATCCAATTTACTGCCCTCTAATTCCTCCAATCGCACTGCTAGACTCGCCTCACTAGATAACGTTCTAGCGTTAAACGTTGCCAGGTGCACATTCCAATATGGTGGCCTGTTCGGACCAAGGTATTCTTAGCACCCTCTGCTGCGTCACAGACCACCGCCGTGGTCAGGTGCTTCGCAGCCGCTGGGGAATGACGGCCGGGGTTAGATTGTTGTATTCATATAGGAGGTTGTGGCCAAGTACTGCATCAGGGTGGCCAATCCTGCTCTGGTGTGGGAGTGCGTTACCTGTTCTGGTCACCGGGATCAGGCCACACTCCAGGCCTGTTCATGCAATTTTATCAACTTGCAGATCTTTTTTTTTTTATCCGGTGGAAAATTGCGCGGCACCAAGATTCGCACCACTCTTGCCATAGCGGTTTACAAAGTAAGATTTATACCCATGCATTTCCAACACATCCTCTTCACAAGTAAACCAAATTTCTATAAACCACATTTCCGTAAACATCACAATATCAAACACAAATTTTAACCTCGCTAAAGAAACATTCAATGTCGTCGTACTTATTGTGACTGGATATCAAGTTTTAAAATGGACACAGTTGCAGTAGTGCGGAAATTCAGTCCCCATTAGGTCACTTGGTTGCATCAGTTTTGCAACTTCACTTGACAAAGCCATCAAAGACGAGAAAAACAACACTTTTGTTCTAGTATTTGCTCAATGAATACACATACTGAGCAGAATGCTGCGGCCACTATTAACGCACATGAACAACCACACGCGGAGGCACACATGCAGTTTTTTTGAAGGCACGCGGCCAACATGAAGTTACGCGCAGTGGTAAAATGCAAGAATAAAAGGCTTTAAAGGTGCAAATTGGCATCATATGATCCAGCATTGCTGTCATTCACATATGATTTCTGCTGATGATTCGCTGGACGCTAATGCTTCTTTTGCGTTGCATATTTGCAGCACTCCACACCCACCAAGCTCCGAGAGTTGTTGAAATTTAGCTATGTACACCTAAATATGTCTGGATTATTGAGAGTTTGTTTGCATAAAATATGCATAGGCCTGCCAGGACCAGAGGACAAGTCCGAATCACCAAAGGTCAAATTAACTATGTTTTTCTGTATCAATGTATACGAGCAACAGCATTCTCGGCACAGTGCCAAGAGCCATCTTATCGGAGTGTGAAAACGCCGCCACTGGTAGACGTGTCCATTGCTAGACATGCAAAATGTATCCCAAAGGTGAAAGTATCTTCACAAATGACGGTCCATGAATATGGCCCAAGTCTGCTGATGTGCTGTTGCGTGCACATATGCCTGCCTTTGGCCTAACCAGTCCGTGACTGCAATTTTCTAGCAATTCCTTCCATGGACGTTTTTCGAGCTCCTTCAGTGATCAGAGCGATGTGCTGCGCGTGTTATCAGCAGACTCAGCTGGCCGTCAATGATGCGTGATAAGAGTGGCATAGAATCAAGAGGTAGGCATTGCTACAAAATTTCGGCTTCCATCTCTACCACTGTCATGCTGTTGCTACAGATAGACAAACGTACAGTGAATGCATGCACCTGTATGCACTGAATTGTTACTGGTGACTACTAGATTGACCAGGCTTTGCTAGTTTCAGTTTCTTGGAGGTGCTAGCAATATGGAAGACAACCATGCCAGTTACGTATCAAAATGAAAATACAGTGATACCTTGTCAACTCGAACTCGAAAATCTGGAAAAATTGGCTAAGTCGAAATTTTCCTCAGTACCAAACCATTTCCTGTACGTCCCATGTATTTGTTGCCCTTTATCTCAATGTATTTTTGGGCAAAACTGCAGATTTCTCAAAATCTTAACTGAGAGTGGAACGGAAATTCCACCGCCGGACTGTTTCACAAGAGTCGCGCAATGCTGCTACGCTTAAAGTCCCTCGATTTTTTTTCTCCTTTAGTCACACCTGCAAAAAAGCAGATGCTTTCCCCGAACGTGAAGTTGGAGCCTAGCGGCATGTCAACTTTGTCAAGCAACCCTGTGACGCATCATGTGGCACGCTGTGAGGAGCGCAACTTAGAATCAGTGCAACAAGCATGGCATCACTAAAGCAGTGCAAGTCGCTAACGCTAGAAAGGAAGGTAGCCCTAATTAAGGAAGTGGAGAAAGGAGGTCGAACAAAATCAAGCATCGCTCAGGAATTCGGGATCCCTTTGTCTATGCTTTCGATGGTGCTGTGACGGTGCCGTACTCGTGACCTTTCATAAGTGCACGCTATGCGAGCAGGATGTGCTGGTGACAGAATTAACTTACGGGCGCCGAAGTCATTGAAGTGGTCACCAACAAAGGGGACGGCGAAGATGATGGCAATGATGATGAACCACCTCAAGAGGTGCCGACATCTGCCAAAACTAGAAATTTGCTGCATTTGCTGCGAAATAAGGTTGAGTGCAGCGGCGGAAAAGATTGGCTCATGCGATGCATAAAGCAGCTAGAAGACACCTTCCTAGGCCTGAGTGCAACTGCAAAGCAGACCAGTATTACGCAGCTCTCATATTCACATCAAAAATTTTGCAACCTTCCTTTTGCGGCGATGACCACCCCTTCGTGACAGCGCCGCAAAACGTGCACGTCAGTATCATTTGCGTTACTAATCCATGTCTTGTTCCTAGATGAACTGAAAGTCCTGGTTGGGAGCACTGCTGGTACTTAGATTTGCTGAGAAGCTCGTTCAGGGCAGTCATTTGAACGATGAGAAACTCCTCCGCTTGTTCCACACCGGCATGCACTTCGCCTTCACCCGTCAGTTCCATTTTCCACGCGGTCGCCAACACAGAACTTAGTTTTGCTTGCACTTTCGCGGCGACCTCCCAGGATGCTTCGGCCCATACAAAACGCAGCTCCAGTCGCGCCCGAATGGTGCCGCCCATAGTTGTAGATGGCGTAGCAACATTGTGCGATGTGCCGACACGATAATCGGACACATCCGAGGCGCAATCGCTGGATGCATCTGACGATGTGGAACGCGGCACGACAAGTTCAACGGTGCCACTACTGCTCACACGAGATGTTTCGTCCACGTAAGAAATGCCAGGGAGCAACTCCTCAACATTGTCGACACAAGTAGCTATTCCGCCCGCATGTGAAGTGCTTGGCGGCAGCTCCTGAAAGGCATCATCGGCACACGTACTGTTAAGAACGGCCAGCTGCAGTGCAAGTTTTGCCAACCAGTTGCGACTGTGTGTGAACAATACGTGCGTACTCGACTCTCCGTCGCTGGAGCCGAGTTTGACGAAGTCGCCATTGTAACTAAACGGGCTCGGCAGACCAACTATTGTTACTGAGCCGCGGGAATGTCTACTGGCCCCCCTTCCCACGCGCCGACCAAGACGCCAGACAATGGGCGGCCGGCGGGCGCGCTGCAGTTCGGGGAATAAATGCCCCTATGGTGCCGGGTCGTCTCCCCTATGGTGCTAGGTCTCCCCTACGGTGCTTGGACGGCTGTTTTCCATCACCTGGGTATGGGGAGAGGACCGAGTGTTTAAAATCCGCTGTTGTGCGGCTGCTCAAGACACTCTCTCTCAAGCAGTCATGTTAGACTGATGTACTTTCTCAAACAGTCATGTTAGACTGATATAAATACTGTAAATAAACCCATATTCCTCGTTCTCGATGAGAAGCAGTCCTTCCCTTCATCAACGTCTTCAGCGTGGATAAGTTGGACGACGGCATGGGTCAGCTACCTTCTAATTCATGCTCGACTCCAATCTTGACAACGTATCACGAGCGATGGGATTGAAACACCCATCATAACAGTATGCATCCTGCCTGCATATGGAGTCCTCGGCTGCGTGTCTGACTTCTGCGCTATGCTTCAGAGTACTGCCACGCGACTTTGAAGCAGTCTTTTTCACCAGCGGCGACTTTTGCTTACAAGTGCCATAAGCATGAGCCGACTTGTATTTCAGCGGTCACCAACCCATGGTCACCAGCAAACTTCCGAAACTACGCCCAGCAAGCACTGATGAATGCGTCGAGCTGACATGTCCAGAGTAGCGTATCACAACACAAACCAGCTTCCAAAACAATGCTCCTCACGCACTGATGGCGAGCCAATATGTCCACAGGCACATATCGCAACACAAGTCAGCCAAGTTCCGCAAGTACTGATGAATGCGTTGAGCTGATATGCCCAGAATAGCGTATCATAACACAGACTAGCCTCCGAAACTATGCTCCTCACGCACTGACAGCGAACCAATATATACACAGGCGCATATCACAGCATAAGTCAGCTACATTCTGCAAGTACTGGCGATCCTGGCGAGCCGAGATGCGAGGAGGAACTCATCACTTGTGGATTCCGCTGCCGAAACTACGCTCCATACGTGCTCACAAACAATGCAAGGTGACTGTCATACGTGCGAGTCATGGGCGATATCAGATGTAAGCTTCTGAAACTGTAGACCACACATACAGACGAACATCGCGCGCCGAGAGGCACGGCCTGCGCGCGGCAGCAGAAGACGCGCACCACCAATGAGACCACTAGCGAATCTCCAATTGGCCACGTGACGGGCGTGGCCAATTGGCTAAGTTGAATGACTAAGTTGAATTGGCTTCTGAATGGAGAAGGTGGCTGGCGCGGCAAATTTAAAGACGAGAAATGCACTTTCCAACACGGCCAAATGGCGGCGCTCGGTTGCGCCGTTGCAGAGATATCGTGGCTTGAAAAACGCAGTTTTTTTGTGATTTCCGCGGAATTTTTTGTCACGTTGGCTGCTACAAAAAATTTTTTAAAATCTTCTATGCAGTTTTCAGCATTCATATTTCGAAATCTGATAAAAAAAAAAGAGTTATAGAAACAGAATATGTGCTTTTCAAAAATAAAGTTTTTGGTCATTTTTCGCAATACGAAAGGCGCGTCCCTCCTTAATCCGGATCTGCAAGAACTGTGCTCGCGTGCCCATCCTCAATTTTGGATTTTAGTCGCATGTGCTGCCACACGGTATCGCCATAGCGCATGTCACTCCTTTGGAAGAATTTCAGATTTCTTCTTTGACCTCTGAATCCTTCCTCAGTACCAACAGACCTTTGTCACCCACTCCTTCATACTCGACGCCTGTGGACGATGTTTGTAAGATGATTGCCCCTGACCTTTCTTCCGAGCAAACAACAGCTCTTCGTCACCTCCTATCATCTTATTGGGATATCTTTGATTTGGATGGTGTTAGATATGGAGCTGTTTCCTGCGATTACTTCGAGTTCCCCAGACCACATCGGATTACAGCACAGCTAATTGAGGAATGCAGAAGCAGGAAAGCGCATTCCAGAGGAGACACGTGCAAACAAGTTTGCGCTCCCCCGGTCGTGTGCCGCCGGGATTAGAAGGGGCCCTTGGACAATGGAGCTCAATCGTCCCCCTTCGGCTTTGAAGAAGGCATCTGCTACCGCTGCGGAGCCGAGCCACCGGGTGCAGGTGGGCCCTTGTGCAATGAAGCATGAGCGCCCCCCCTCCTTCTCCAGTCTAGAAGAAGTGGATTGCCAGTCTGCGAGGCAAGACCGCAGAGAGCCGCCAGGTGTGACACCGCGACACGGGCGCCTACCATTGGCTGAAAGTGGCGTCATCGGAGTGGACTCTCCCATTGGTCAAACATGACGTGACTTGCAGTGCTCGAAGGGTTTATAAGAAGCCTTCCAGAGAGACCTGAGGATTCTGGAACATGCCCTGATTCCCTGATTCACCTCTCTCGAACGTCTTGCCGCGGGCCGCAGCGTCCGAGTTGCTGCCGGCCCGTAATGACTGTACAAATGTTACTTGTCGCTCACCTCCTTGTACATAATGTAGAATAAAATCCTCCCAAGTTTGTTTTTTCATCCCGGAGTCCGTCCCTCAACCCCTACATCTGGTGGCAGCGGTGGGATCGCCTCCGAATGCATCAGCTGGTGGCAGCGCTACGGATCAACCTTCGTCGAGAAAGATCATAAGGAACCGGGAAGAATGAAGAAGAGAGAGCCTTCGTCGAAAGAGGTCCGAAGAAACTGGGAGTAGCGAAGAAGGAGCGAGCCTTCGACCCAGGGAGTCCGGAGGAACCGGCAACAGCGGACGAGCGAACCGGATGGCAGGGTGCTGCAACCGTAAGTGAGCGCGTGGTTTTTTTCCTTATGATTCGCCAGACTCAAAGGTTGTGTGTTCAATTTTGATAGTTCTGGGAATCGGGAGTTTGTTGCATTGTGTGTTTGCACAAATTACTTAGGAAAACAGTTTTAACCACCTGTCGGGGCAGCTGCCATGGATCTTAGAAGGTTGACGAGGTTAGACTTGTTGTTGGTGTGCGACGATTTGGGAGTTGAGGCGGACGAACGGATGGAAACGCCAGCTATCATAAAGGCGATTAACGATAGTGGCAATGATGACAAAAGCATTGAGCTTGTTTGGGAGGTGATACAGGAGCCACGGGAGCGAGAGCGTCGTGTACGTTTGCGAGAGCGTCGTGAGCTTAGGAGTGAGCGTCAGCGTGAAGAACGCGAGAATGAACGGAAGCAGGAGCTTCAAGAACTTACTCTGAGGTGTCAGCGTCACGTACGTGAGAATGAACGCGAACGGGAGTATCAGCAACGTAAGCTTGAGCGTGAGCAAAAGTATGAGAGAGAGAAGGCAGCACTGATCAAAGAGATACAGCATTGTGATCAGTTATTGGCACAGAGACAACGGCTGTCTGATAATTCTGTAGGTAGTACAGAGCGAAAGAATGAGGAAGCATCTAGCAGATTTTCGCCAGAAGCCGACGAAAAGAGTAGTGCCTGTGAGATTAGCTGCAGAGTCATAAGTGAAGGGAAAGGGCTAGCTGCTAACGATGCCTTAGTGGCAACAGAGGCCGTTAAAGGCCGCAGTGAGAGCGACGAGGTGCTGTGCCAACAGATGACTGTGGAGACAGCTAGGCCAGCTGCGAACAAATTGGCACAGTTACCGAGCGTGTGCGTCGCTGGTAATGTTAGCGAGGTTGCTAGCAAAGAAAAGGGTACTGTTGACGCGACAGAAGCGAGCACCCATGTAGAGCCAGATGTGCGTGCAGAAATGAAGTGCGAGCTGGATGATGCAGTTGAGAATAGTTCTCGGGGTGGCGAGCTCCGTAGCTCACGAGAGAACAACTGCATTGTTCAGGGATCGGTGCGGCTCTCCGCCAGTCTAGATAGCCTAGATAAGGATGATTCAGTTAATAATCATTCGGACTGTGCGCGTGAGACAGCGATCGATACCGACGGGCTGTGTGCCGATGCACAGCGTGAGCTGGGCAATGTAGCAGAGGGCAGTTCGCAAGAGTGCGAGTTGTCTAACTCGAGTAAAGCCTGCTGCATTGTGCCAGAGTTGGTTGACCTGTCCGCCAGTCGAGGCAGAGAGAGTGTTGATTTAAGTGAGAATCACTCAGACTGTGCGGATAAGAGACCGATCCGGGCCGACGAAATGTGTACCGGCCAGCACGAGGCACGAGAAGGCGACATGAAGGCGAGTGCAAGGAGAAAGCGCCGTAAAAAGAAGCACGGTAAAGACCGAAAGTCGGTAAATAATGTAGCGCCGCCAAAGATGGCGAGAAACCCAAAAGGGCAGGGCGCGAGGAAAAAAATGCGGTCGTCTAGGACGATGTTGACGCATCCAGAACGTTCGAGCCACAGGTCAAAGGGGGACCGCGAAGAATGTTCTGCACGGACGCGGACAAAGGGCACGAGGCAGTTAAGCTCCTCGTCGTTCCGTAGTTCTTTTCACCGCTCAGCGTGCAGTTCGAAGAAACGCAGGGTGGCAGGACGACACCAGGTGGGGAGTAGCGACGCGGTCAATCGAGTTTGTGTTGAAAGCGGGGCGCGAGGACGCAAATTGGCAGGAGACCGTAACGTCTTGGGGGAGCTGATAGTGAATCAGCCCTTTTGTTGTCTCTCGGCAGCCAGAGTAGCTTTCAGACCACGTCCACCCCGCGTTCGACTCAAAGTATGAGTCAGACGGAAGCGTTTGGAAAAGGAGGCCTGGAGCGCTTCCGTAGAAATGAAGTGTCTTGTTTTATTTTTGAGCATCGGAAAATTTCGCGATTTGAGACTAGGTTTTCTTTCAATATGTAAAGGTATGAGCTTTGTTTGTGTTTTCGTTTGAGAAGCTCGAGATTTGAAAGATGCGTTTTAAGTAAACATGTAGTCTCGCGAGATGCTCATTAATAAGTAGATAGGCCTTTTTTTTGTGTGTGTGAGTAACCTGAGGGTCAAGGTTCTTGTTGAGAGGCCTATCGTAACGCGCGTGTGTTTTATTTAACCTTCTTTCTTTTTAAGTGTTTTTGAATTTTCTAAGGTTAAGCGCGTAGATTTTCAGTGAGTGCATGAGTTGCACTGAGAGGCGTTCTTAGTTCCTTTAGCGCGTGTCCTGTGTGGACGGAAGGAAGCAGATTTATGACTGGGTTGCTAGTGTGTGTGGAGGGCAGCCGTATTCTGACTTCTTTAGTGAGCGTGCGTGGAAAGAGTTAGTAGAAGACGCATCATTTTAAGGGTTCTGCGGAGTGTATAAGTCCCGCAAGTTAATTGTTCGTTTACGTCACGTGTCCTGTAGGACTTTCAGGGAAGAAACGTGAGTAAGCGTAAGTGAAAAGTTTGCCTACAACGCAAGTACGCGTTTTGTTTAGTGACCACAAGGCTAGTGCGCTTGTGATTACGTACTTGTGAGGTTGACCAGATTGTTCAGTGGCACCATTACGTGCGATAAGTACGCCACTGCGATAGATTGGAAACATGCTGTTCGTGTAGTTAGGCCTCTTAAGTTATGTTCGGCTGTTTTCATTTGTTGTTTGCATCGTCAACGACCCTTTTGTTTTGCAACAACAACAGTACTCTGGTCTTGTCGGCAATCGGGGAGAAATGGATAGCTGTTTGGAAGGGTGGTTGGAACTGCTTTGTCAAAATTGGGGAACTAAAAGATCAGGGTTGATTTTGACTCAGTAATAGCCTGGCGAGTCAGGGGTGAAGAGCCTGCGCTTACGCGTGGTGCAGCGCTGTGTTGTTTGGTTTGTTTGACGTATGTTCTCCAGGGCCCAGGATCCCGAGGGTTGTCAAACGAGGCTCGACCCCAGTACCCTGCAGCTTCTTTCAGCGTTCCTCATGGCCAGCGAATTGAGTTCACCGGCCATTCAGAACAACCGGGGCGAGGACGAGCTGTTAGATATGGAGCTGTTTCCTGCGATTACTTCGAGTTCCCCAGACCACATCGGATTACAGCACAGCTAATTGAGGAATGCAGAAGCAGGAAAGCGCATTCCAGAGGAGACACGTGCAAACAAGTTTGCGCCCCCCCGGTCGTGTGCCGCCGGGATTAGAAGGGGCCCTTGGACAATGGAGCTCAATCGTCCCCCTTCGGCTTTGAAGAAGGCATCTGCTACCGCTGCGGAGCCGAGCCACCGGGTGCAGGTGGGCCCTTGTGCAATGAAGCATGAGCGCCCCCCCTCCTTCTCCAGTCTAGAAGAAGTGGATTGCCAGTCTGCGAGGCAAGACCGCAGAGAGCCGCCAGGTGTGACACCGCGACACGGGCGCCTACCATTGGCTGAAAGTGGCGTCATCGGAGTGGACTCTCCCATTGGTCAAACATGACGTGACTTGCAGTGCTCGAAGGGTTTATAAGAAGCCTTCCAGAGAGACCTGAGGATTCTGGAACATGCCCTGATTCCCTGATTCACCTCTCTCGAACGTCTTGCCGCGGGCCGCAGCGTCCGAGTTGCTGCCGGCCCGTAATGACTGTACAAATGTTACTTGTCGCTCACCTCCTTGTACATAATGTAGAATAAAATCCTCCCAAGTTTTGGTTTTCATCCCGGAGTCCGTCCTACAACCCCTACAATGGCCGTCCACTGGGCCAGACATCAGTTGCCACGCATCGCATCAACACTGGTGACGCCAGCCCCATTTATAAGGGGCCATAGCATGTCACCGCAACAAAAAGGGCTATCATACAGGAAGAGGTAGACAGGATGATGGACAAGGACATCATTGAACCTTCCAGTAGCCTGTGGGTACCACCAGTTGTTTTAGTAAAGAAAAAAGACAACTCGTGGCGCTTCTGCGTTGACTACAGTCACCTCAACAGGAAAACAAAGGATGCTTATCCCCCACCTTGCATTGATGACGCTCTTGACTGCCTTCACAGATCCCAATACTTTTCATCAATTGACCTCTGCTCCGGCTATTGGCAGATTAGCATCGATGAGATGGACCGCGAGAAAACTGCCTTCGTCACACCGGACGGTCTGTACCAATTTAAAGAACCCTTTGGATTATGCAACACGTTAGCTACATTTGAGCGCATGATGGACTCTCTCTTGCACGGCTTGAAGTGGTCTACATGCCTCTGTTACCTTGACGAACTTTGAGAGCCACCTGCGATGCCTCACAACCATACTCTCCTTGTTTTGCAGGGCTGACCTTCAGTTAAACTCCTCCAAGTGCCATTTCAGCCGCTGTGAAATTAACATGCTCGGCCATCTCGTAAACATCGCCGGAATCCAACTTGATCCACAGAAAGTTCACGCTGTGCAAAATTTTCCTGTACCTTGTTCAACAAAAGATGTCCATAGTTTTCTGGTCTTAAGCTCTTATTTCCGGCAATTTGTGAAAAAAATTGTTGACATCGCTCATCCTCTCACTGACCTTCTCAAGAAAGATGTCTCTTTCTCTTGGGGACCACTGGAGTGGAGGAGAAAGCCTTCTCTACCCTGATTGAGCGGCTTACAACTTCCCGATTCTGTCACACTTTGACCCTTCTGCGCCCACCGAAGTACCAACTGATGCGAGTGGTCATGGCATCGGCACTGTGCTCGCTCAGCGTCAACAAGGGCCAAGACCGTGTCATCACTTACGCTAGCCTTCTTTCTACATCCGAGCGAAATTACTCCATTACTGAGAGGGAATGTCTCGTGCTCATACGGGTGGTAGCGAAATTTCGACCGTACCTTTTCGGTTGGAGCTTCTGCATCGTAACCGATCATCATGCCCTCTGCTGGCTCTCCTCTTTGAAGGACCCAAATGGACGACTTGCACGTTGGGCATTGCGTCTACAAGAATATGCATTTTCTATTATGTATAAGTCAGGGCGCCTGCATAAAGATGCTGACTGCCTGTCCGGCAATCCCGTGTATCAACAGAACAATACCGATGCAGACTCGGACATCAGTATTCTATCCCGCTCTAGCTTCCTCCATATTGGCGACGAGTAACGCCAAGATCCTGTTCTTCGAACACTTATGGAACGCCTAAGTTCCTCGCCCAATAACCCGTCCCTCCGGATGTTCACCTTGCGCAATGGAACTTTATACCGTCATAGTGTTCTTCCTGACGGCCCGGAGCTTCTCCTAGGCGTTCCCAAGCACCTTCGACTCGCCATGATCCAGCAACTTCACGATGCTCCTACTGCTGGACATCACACGTACTTACGACTGCCTGCGGTGCCGCTTCTTCTGGCCCGGCATTTATCACTCTGTGCACCGTTATGTCACTTCTAGCGACCTGTGTCAGCACCGGAAGACGCCTGTTATGCCTCCTGCTGGTTTGCTTCAACCAATTGATATCCCTAGAGAGCCCTTCTTCCGTGTGGGCCTCGACCTCCTTCGCCCCTTTCCAATTTCCATTAAAGGAAACAAATGGATTGCTGTTGCAACAGATTATGCCGTGAGATATACCACCACATGAGCGATGCCAACCAGCTGTGCTACAGATGTCGCCGACTTCTTACTATATGACATCATCCTGCACCACGCCCTTCGCCAGTTACTCACGGATCGTGGCCGCTACTTTCTATTGAAGGTCATTGATGATCTGCTCCACTCCTGTTCTACAGATCACCAGCTTGCTATCACGTACCACCCTCAAACGAACGGCCTCACTGAGCGACTCAACCGCCCACTAACTGAAATGCTGGCCATGTATGTTTCCGACAATCACTGGGACTGGGATGTCGCTTTACCATACATCACTTTCGCATACAACTCGCCCCGCCATGACATTGTCGGATTCTCACCATTTTAACTTTTGTATGGCTGCGACCCCACCTTGCTCTTTGACACGTTGCTACATTCTGCAGTACGATCACCCAGTACTGGTTATGCTCGCGATGCTATTGCCTCAGCCTCCCAGGCTTGAGAGGTCGCCCGTCACCGCCTCAAAGTCTCGCCAGCTTCTCAAAAGCGATGCTACAACCTTCGGCACCGAGACCACCATTTTTTATCTGGTTCCCTTGTCCTTCTCTGGACGCCTTCATGTCGCATCGGCTTGTCGGAACAACTACTTTCCCATTATTTTGGTCCACACCAGGTCTTATGTCAACTGTCCCACATCACATACGAGATCACCCCAGTCAGTCAGCCTTCAGTGCCTCCCAACATCCCCAGCGATGTTGTTCACGTCACCAGGCTCAAGCCCTAAGTCCCCCCATTTAAGTGAGGCTCTATAACTTGCGCCGGGTGGAGATAGCCTCTGAGTTTGGACTCCTCCCAGAGAAAATGGCAGTTCCAACCACCCCAGCCGATATGGAAGGCACAACGCCGATTCTGTACACTACTCAATCCGAATCCTTCTACACCGAATCCCTTTCACGGCATCATACATGAGGATGTTGAAAACTGCCTGGTGCACCATGAACGTGTGGCCGCGTTCAACAAGTGGGATGATGCAGACAAACTGAAAAATGTATATTTCAGCCTTAACAATGGCGCACGTGTTTCGTATGAGAACCGTGCAGATGCCTGTGGTGTTGAGCAAGGGTGGAAGCCAGACTCCAGCCGTCCCGAAGTAAAAAGCCGTTTATTTAGCATATACAACCAAATATATAATGAAGAACAGAAGCACCCCCTGGGGAATAAAGAACTGAAATGAATAACGAAACTGAATATAACATACTCCCTCCCTTATTTTTAGTGGTTAGTTGTTAGTAAGTATTAGTAACGAAAAACCCCAAAGCATGCACACTGTACTTATTTACACATGTTTACAAGCTATGTACACAGTGACAGAACACATATTTACAACACAATGTCAGACCACGAACTCATTGGTCCGATAGTCTTGGAGCCAGGCCGGTGGCCGGCGTTCTCGGGTCGGCCGCGTTGGACGTTGCACTGGCGACAGGCTCGTCGACTGCTGCTGCGGTATGCCAGGAGACAGTGCCTGCGTCCTGGGAGAAGGAGGCTGTAGCACGGCAGGCTGCAGCACATCGGGAGACAGCAGCTGCGGCGTGGCAGGCTGTAGTGCCTCAGGAGAACACGGCTGCGGCGTGGCAGGGTGGCAGGCTGTAGCGCCTCGGGAGACTGCGGCTGCGGCGTGGCAGGTGGGCCTGGTCCCCAGGTGCCCCTCTCCGGAACCCTTTGAGGGCATGAAGGGCACTGCCATGGCTTATCACCTGTGTGGGTGCGCAGATGGCTTTTCAGGTGGTCTCTGTTTGAGAAGCTGTTATGGCACAAATCGCACTTAAACAGACGCTCGCCAGTAGAGACCCTGGCATGTGCTTCCAGACTAATCAGTTTACGAGCCTCATAGTCACAGAGATTGTCACTGTTGGCTGTTGATGGAGAAATAGAAGGTCTGGATGCTGCGGTGGAGCGTGACTGATCCACAGTCTCTGTAGTCTGCGCGCTCAACTCGCTGCCTGCTCTGAAGGAGCAGCCAACAGACTTCTCAGCCACAGGTGAGCTGCACTGTCTGCCAACCTCGACCTGTCCGACGACGATGGAAGGGACGTGGCATGCCGTTCTGGCAGTGATACTTTCAGCTAGGCTCATCGCATTTGTGAGGCCTTTTTTCCAGATGCGTTGCAGTACGTAGCACATTGCTACGTCTGCTACAGTGTTTGTGGACCCCTTAGCAAGACCCAACTCGGGACTGAAAAGTGAACTGAACTCATGCGCTAAGGCTGGCGGAAGAGCTTTGTTATAGGGCTGCGTGCTTGACGGTGTGGAAAGAGAACAGGATAGCGGGTCAACAAGAGTCGGCTGCGGAGCAATGGACGTGTATAAGCACTTGAGAGCAGAACCCTCAATGCGAAGATCCAAGGCTTTAATGCCGTCAAGACCGATCAGAGAAGTGCCTCGGTGAACAACATAAGAACGTAGCAACGCTGTGCGGCCTTTAAATCGAAAGTCTGCCTGGAAACAACCTAGCACTGGAATCGGCCGTTGAGAGTAGTCAAACAGACTAACATGCGGAGCAGGCAGAAGCGGCACACTCCGAAAATATCGACTGAATTCTTGCTCCGACAGGATTGAAACAGACGACCCTGAATCAACAAGGAATGTCAAAGTGACATTCGCGACTTGCACTTGAATATGAATTCCGCTACGCGCGGAACGTTGCACAGTCAAAACTTCCGCAGCACTACTGCATGACGAAACATCTTCATGAAATTCAACTTCACGCACTCGGCCTCGCATTTGGGTTAGCTTGCGGTTGCATACCCTTTGAAAGTGGCCCTTGCGACCGCAAAACGAACAAGTCTTGCCTTGCGCTGGGCACTGCGGCGCTGACGCGATGTGGTCCCGCGAGCCGCATCGGAAACAATGCGGTGAGCCGGAGCGGCTACTCTGTTCTCGGTTCCGCTGAGGGGGGCGGTTCCGCTGCGGCGCACGTGAGCCGCCTGCGCTCCTCCTTAAATTCTGCTCTAAGGTGGCTGCCGGTTGTGAATTCCTTTTTTTCGAAGAATGCGACGATGGTTTTCGACGCTGCCGCAATGAAATTGCTTCGACCGAAGCAGAAAGCTCCTTTAGCTCTTCAGCCGCCTGCTCAAACTGAAGTGCAATTCCAACAGAATTCTCGAATGAAAGTGTAGAACCCTCGAGCAGTAACCGCTCACGTACGCGAGTGGAAGCTACGCCGGCAACGAATTGGTCCCGCAGAGCATCATCTTGCGAGGCAAACGAACAATGTGACGCTAGCTCCCGTAGAGCGGCAACAAAGTCATGAACGGACTCGCCTGTGTGTTGGCTGCGACGGTGAAAGCGATGACGCTCGATGATAACGTTGCGCGACGTCGAAAACTGGTGCCGTAATGCGGTGAGTGCAGAGTCGTATTCGTCAGGAGGGGCCACGACAGACTCGTCATCGGCGAGTGCTGCGGCACTTGGCGCGGCCGGTGCTGTGGCGCTGGTCCCTGCATGTAGCGTCTGATAAATACGCTGGCCTTCCGCCCCCAAACAATGCAAAAGAATAGCCTTGCGTTGCTCCGACTTGAATGCGGCGGCTCCGGATGCCAGCAAGCACACGTTGAACATCTGCTCCCACTGCTCCCATGGCAATGAGGGACGGCCAGGCGTCGGAAGGAAAAACGGTGGCGGAGCAAGCCCGGTGAAGCTCATGGTGGGCGGATACGGACGGCGCAGCGGGGCTGGGGGTACGTTCACGAAATCCTCGTCGCCAATGTGGTGTTGAGTGAGGGTGGAAGCCAGACTCCTGCCGTCCCGAAGTAAAAAGCCGTTTATTTAGCATATACAACCAAATATATAATGAAGAACAGAAGCGCCCCCTGGGGAATAAAGAACTGAAATGAATAACGAAACTGAATATAACAATGCCCTAATTTCATTGGCCGAATTAAAACGCTGGCATCTTGAGACGTATGCGAGCCCTGATCGCCGAGAGCGAGCTGAGCGTGATCTCCAGTCTTGTACTGGGGGCGAGCTCCACCACTGGAAAAGTTGGTGCCACCATCGGTGTTATGTGGAACGAGGGACGTGCTTCGGAAGCACCGAAGCGAGCTGAAAACGAAAGTTTAAAGTCCTAGCTGCGCTGCGGTTCTGATTATTTGGCGAGGCTTTACCACCTTGGGTGTCTACTTGGCAACATGTAAAAGTGCTATAATAGGTAGCAGCTGCCTTTGGAGGCGTGCAGCATGGTAGGCTACCGCTCGGCGCTGCAGTGCTGGACGTACGCAACGGAGCCTGGTGTCAACCTTATTCACACATAGTCGCAGGACAAGAAGCTGCGTGAAGCTCGGCTAGCGAAACTTAGAACCGGCAGACAGCCATCGGCTGAAACTCGGGTATGGACGTCCGCACGCCAAGTTTCATCCTAGACCCCAGCGCTCGTTTCTCCCCTGGCGGAACGATTTCACCGCCAACAGGTGTAGGTTTCCGCCGCCGCTTTCCTTCACGACTGCGCCCGCGTTCAGTTCACGCTGCGCGCGAGACATCTCGTTTGCAACGGCGACTCTTCGGATGACCGTAAATTATTATTGTTTTGTTAACTGTCACGACTGCAATGTAAACATGAAAGGGTTGATGCCACCAGTGAAATTCTGCCGATTCACAAATGGTACGAAAAAATCAGATGACAGACATGGATTACTGCGGTGCGCTGAACGAAGTAAACAACTGCCAAATGAAGCGAGCTCGTTCATTGATCACTCCTGAGTGTATGACGGTTTTTATATGTACCCACATGAATTTAATAATTACTCGATATATAATCCTTTTATTCATATCAAAACTTTCAGTTGTTCGACCAGCGCTTGCCCTGTCTTCTATCTCGTGTTTCATTTGTGTGTGCGCTGCCCAAGAATGGAAACCACTTCTGTTGTATGCGCTAGCAGTAGCCGAAGTTCACCCATGCCGAGAAATTGAATATGTGTACAATGCACTGAACATGACCGGAGTTCATTCCTGCATCACCACTGCACCGATTGTGCTGGAATGTATTTCTATGCGGCTGAAAGCACGCTCCCGCAGGGCGCGCCGAGTCATTGCGCCTGACGCATGTATGGAACCACGCGTCACTGACGTCACGCTGGTTCTACTTAAATGGCTGTGGAAATAAAGACGGGGCTCTTTCCCCTTGCTGGCGTTTTGGACTACAGTCGTCTCCTGTCTTTCGTCGATCACCCACTGATAGCGGCGGCGCCGATACGACATGGTGTCAGAAGTTATGCGATCCACCCACTTTTGAAAAGCGATGGAAAAGAGCGTCGAGACGTCGTCGGAAAGGGAGGCTGCAATGGCCACTGCATCGCCGCCGGGTCTTCAGCAGCCGCCACCGCTGGACTTCGACACTACCTCAGAGTGGCCGGCGTGGATACTGCACTTCGACGACTATCGCTATGCGTCGGGCCTGAATGAGCGCCTGGAAGAGGCACAAGTACGCACTCTGCTTTATACCATGGGTCGACAAGCAAGGGACATCTTCGCCACCTTCAATCTTTCTGCAGAAGATTCGAAGAAATTTGAGCTGGTCAAAAAGAAGTTCGACGATTACTTCATCAAGGAGAGCAACGTTGTCTACGAGAGCGCTTGCTTTCACAAGCGGCACCAGATGCCTGGCGAGCCAATTGAATAGTTTACGACTGCTTTACACGTCTTGGCGGACAAATGCGACTTCGGAGAATTCAAGCAGCGCCTCATCAGGGACCGGTTCGTCGTGGGCCTGCGGGATGAAATACTTTCCGAGTCGCTCCAAATGGATCCCAAGCTGTCTCTCGCAACAGCTCTGGCGAGGGCCCGCCTTAAAGAGACCGTTCAGCAGCAGCAAGAAGAACTTCGAAACTGCAACGAAGTCCACAAATACACACTGTGCAAGCCATGTGAGGACGTCAATGTCGACGCCGTGGGCTACCGCAGGAAACCGCAACGCAGCAAGGAAACCTGGCCGACATCAGCTCGTTCCGAGGGACCGTGCATCTTCTGCGGAGGCAACTCGCAGCCAAGGTCAGCTTGCCCAGCGAGAGGCCCGAGGTGCTTCAACTGCGGCTTAAAGGGACATTTCGGCAAGGCGTGCCTCAAAGGGACTTCTCCAGGCTACCAGCGTAAGGTACAAGTGTCGTCTGTACAAAAGGACAGTGGGGAGGTTTTTTTGGGTGCGGTCGAGGCACCTCGCGCCAAAGCACGTTACATTCAGGTATTGCTTAACTCCGTGCCCGTTTTTGCAAAGGTCGACTCAGGCGCAGAAGTGTCCGTAATTCCCGCATCATTTCCGGGTCTTCCCACGAGCTTGGAAAAAGTCGACGAGGTCTTGACTGGCGCTAGCGGTGAGCACTTAAATGTTCTGGGCAAGTTTCAGGCGGATATATTTTGGAGGGGACAAACTTCGCGCCAAACGTGTTATGTGGTCAGTCCTTTGCGTCATGTACTGCTGGGTTTGCCGGCTCTCGAAGCGTTGGGAGTCATCAAGTTCGTTGACTTTGTGGCTCACACGGAACCCAACTACGAAGTTTTGTGCCCTCAGGTTTTCAACAACTTGGGCACTATGCCGGGGGAGTATACAATAAGGCTTAAACCAAATGCTGTTCCATTTGCAATAAGCGCACCGCGCAGGATTCCTATACCGCTTCAGGAACCTGTGAAACGAGAACTCGAGAAGATGGAACAAATGGGCGTCATTCGTAAAGTCGAAGAGCCAACAGAGTGGTGTGCCGGCATTGTACCTGTACAAAAGCACTCGGGAGATGTAAGGATCTGCGTAGACCTTACGCAATTGAACAAGTTTGTCTTAAGAGAAAGATACACATTGCCTACTGTCGGACAAGCACTGGGCTCTCTTGCCGGTGCAAAATGGTTTTCCAAATTAGACGCGAATTCCGGCTTCCATCAGGTGCGACTCAGCAAGGCCTCAGAAGTGCTGACCACGTTCATTACACCATTTGGGCGGTACTGTTTCACTAGGTTGCCATTCGGGATTACATCAGCTCCAGAGTATTTTCAAAGAAGAATGTCAGAAATCCTGGCAGGCCTTCCTGGCGTCGTTAACCTGATGGACGATATTCTCATTTTTGGCGACAGCAAAGCGCAACATGACTCTAGACTATCGAACGTCTTAGCTAAGCTGGCCCAGTCTAACGTTACCTTAAACAAAGCAAAGTGTGTGTTTGGTGTTCGAAGCATAAGCTTTCTGGGCCATGTACTCAGTGAGGAAGGTGTGCAGCCGGATCCGGCCAAACTCAGAGCCATTAAAGAGCTGAAAGCACCCTCTGATATATCGCAATTACGCAGTGTTCTGGGCATGGCCAACCACCTAGGCCGTGTTTCGCCGAACATGGCGCAAACCACTGCCCCGCTACGGGAGCTTTTGCAGAAAGAGACCGACTGGGCATGGGGCCCTGCTGAGAACACGGCTTTTGAACACGGCTTTTGATAACGGCGGACGCTCTTTCAAGAGCACCGACGAAAGCAGATAAACTAGCCGGCCAACTGACCGTCTCGGAAGTGTCGTCTTTCGTCAAAACATGCGTGCAAGGGCTTCAAATGGGTGACAATTTTGTTAACAGAATACGCGATGTGCAGAAGACTGACGTCGTTTGTCAAGCCTTGCTTAAGTTGTGTCGCCAAGGCTGGCCGAAAAAACCAAAGCTTCCTTGCTACTTGGTTCCGTACTGGCAGGAAAGAGCACTAATTGCCGAATGCAACAGCATGCTGCTAAAAGGGACAAGCCTGTTGGTACCTCAGTGCCTAAGAAAGGAAGTACTTAAAAACTACATGATGGACATCAGGGAATTGCGAGAACTAGAGCTTTGGCAAAGGAATTGGTCTGGTGGCCAGGCATCGGCGAACAACTTGCGCGGCAAGTGAAAGAATGTGTTACTTGTGCGCGCTTTGTCAACCAGAACTCGGAGCCATTGATTTCAACCCCAATGCCAAGTTTTGCGTGGGAACGAGTTGGGGTCGACTTGTGCTTTATTAACAACTGTCATTATCTTGTCGTGGTCGACTACCTGTCACGGTATCCGGAAGTAGCCCTCCTTCCCTCAACAAAAGCTAGGGTGGTGATAGAAATGCTAAAAAGCATTTTTGCACGCCATGGCATCCCGGAGACCGTAGTGACAGACAATGGACCACAATTTTCTTGTACAGAGTTTGATAAGTTTGCATACGATTATGGCTTTGGTCACGTCACTACTAGCCCTAGGTACCCTCAGGCTAATGGGGAAATTGAACGTATGGTTCAAACAGTCAAGCGCCTGATCCTTAAATCTAAGGACCCGTACCTGGCTCTGCTTGCCTACAGGGCAACCCCAGGCATTCTTGGCCCTAGTCCGGCTGAAATCCTCATGGGCCGGCGCCTTAGGATAAGAGTTCCAACGGCGCCGCAGTTGCGTGGTCCAGTGCAGCCACCGCTGCGTAATCTTGTGGCCAAAGACAGTGCCAACAAGAAGCTACAAGCACAATACTACAACAGACGCCACAGAACCCGAGAATTGAACAAACTAAAAGCTGGTGATTCCGTTTGGGTAACGAACATGAAGACTAGAGCAACGGTGCTAGCCACAGCCGCTACACCGCGGTCCTACGTAACACGCACCCAGGATGGGAGTACGCTGCGGCGTAACCAACGAATGCTCAACCACTTGCCAGAACAGAGGAAGGCAGAAGGCAGCTACGAGTTTCCAAACGAAAGTGAATCATCCGAATTGGTTTTTACGAACAGGGAGTCACCCGATACCTTAACAGATTCGTTACCTTTAGCATCGGGGGCTGTGACTTCAACTTTAGTACCTTCTGCTTCAGTGACTGTGACCAAGTCTGGTAGAGTGGTTAAGCGACCAGTTCGATACGGGATTGATGAATAAGGTTTTGTTCGTGGTAGATTACCACTGAGGGTTCTTGCTTTGTTCATGTGCGGGTGTGCTAAATGTCATGCACGAAAACCACTTTCATTTTGCAAAAGGGGGGATGTGCTGGAATGTATTTCTATGCGGCTGAAAGCACGCTCCTGCAGGGCGCGTCGAGTCATTGCGCCTGACGCATGTATGGAACCACGTGTCACTGACGTCACGCTGGTTCTACTTAAACGGCTGTGGAAATAAAGACGGGGCTCTTTCCCCTTGCTGGCGTTTTGGACTACAGTCGTCTCCTGTCTTTCGTCGATCACCCACTGATAGCGGCGGCGCTGATACGACACCGATCAATCGAGTTACCGGACGATGCACGACCACGTCTTAGTCGCGCCGGCATTGCTGAAGCAGAAATGATTGCTAATACTTTCAACTTCCGTCTCTTGAGCTCTGTTAAAAAATGGCCAAGCAATTTACATTGCTGCCTCTATTCTATATTGTAGGGGACGTACTAGTTAAAGTTGTGGGCACATGTCGTACTTGTGCTATGCAGCGATATATTTTGTTGATTTCCGCACAGTGTCAATGGAAGTCCGTTGTCATCATCAGAGACAACACGGATTTGTAGCAAACATTTGTTGAGAAACTGCAAAAATGACTTGAGCTCGTATGTGCTGTATGTATGTGCCGCATTGTATGTGCCGACGATTTTTCCGGCGGCACATACGATGTCATTTACACTTACCTGCTCAGCGCCACTTACATGGCCAAGCAGACACTGCCCTTTCGCCGTATTGCAGCCATAAAAATAATCGTCAATCGTACCGATCCTCTCAAAGGTAAATAGAAGCGTGTACAGTCTGTTTCACACTTAGGGGAAAACTCGGAACGTATTGCATCGCGATGCGGCAAGCAATGGAGTCGTGCGGCGGCAGCAGCTCGAGCAGGCGAAGACGCTCGAGGGGTGGAGTCGTGATCTGCGTCGTCTGCTATGGTGGTGCACGCTGGCCGCATTGTCGGGAAACGTGCTACTGTCTGGGGCAGTGCGCCGATTTCATCAGTACTGCGGGAAGTGAGCTGATAATCTTCACTAAACATTGTGCGATGCCAAACTCAGCTTTTATTGGCGATAATGGAGTTCCACAAACTTCTTTTGACAGCATGCTTTGTTTGTTCTTTTGAAAGGCCGGGGTACTGAGCTCATGCACACATATTTCTTCACTGTGTGTGCTACTATAATAAGCTGCGACAAGACGCACCAAGATGTGCACGCAACATGCTCAGTCTTTATTTGACTCGAAAGGAAAACAAAGCACTCAACAATAATAACTATGAGGGTCAAACACGATGAAACAAATGGATATGATTAAAGGAGTGTTTTAGGTTGAAACATTGAGCTGGAAGTGATTTTTTTCGACAATCAATCACTACACCACACAGACCCTGCCCGCCAGCGGGGAATTGGACACATCACGCTCCGAACTTCAGTTAGTCTCTCGTCATGTCCCCAGCAGCAGCGATGATGGCGCTCATCGTGGAAGGCAGTGAAGTGTAGAGTGACTTGATCAGGGATGTGTTCATTCGCAGCACGTCTCAGTCGCTGACGATGGTAGATCGAAGCCTATCCTCGGGTGACAGATAGAGGGTATCGTGTGCCAGCGATACTTTCAACGAGCCCCAGACATTTCAAAAGATGATGTCGCCCGGGGGTTGAGGCGGCTACTCCAAGAGAGTGACGGCGTGCTATTCCAGCAGTTCTTGCACAACACGAGCAGTGTGGATCGGCAGCCTATCGTGTTAGGATATCTAGTCGGCTTCCAGGAATGGGCCGTCAAGAATGTACGGAATCAGTACGTCGTCTGCGACTGCCCTGCACCCTTCAGCAATGAACATACCTTCGAGGCGTACCAGTGGGAGTCGCACAACGCTTAGTAAAGAACACCGGCTCATTTCACACAGTAACGATGAGATCAGTGCACTGCAACTGATAGCAGAACGCTTCCCGACAATGCGGCCAGCACGCGCCGCCGTAGCAGACGACGCTGTTCAAGATCCCGCCCCTCAAGCACCTGCGCGAGCTGCTGCCGCCGCCTGATTCAAGCGCTCGCCACATTGCGATGCAATGCGCTCCCAGTTTTTCCCTAAGGGTGAAACAGACTGTACATCGTCCTTTGAATAAAACGTCCACGCACACACGTAGGCACACACCGTGCGCGGTACGAAACGTGCCCAAACACACGCAGTGGAAGAGGCAATCAAGGCGGTGCGAACGAGAGATGGCAGAGACATACCACCCGATAGTTGAATTTTGCCCCGCATGCGGCACTCTCAACACTGGCACAGCAGTGCCGCTCTCGGTGCCGTTCTTGTCTATGCAGCAAGCACAGATGCGAGGAAGATTTCTGCTACGGCGCTGGGACTGCGATGTTCGGTGAGTAGCAGGAAACGCATACTGAGATGCTCGCCCACACCCGCTGCCCGGCTAATGTCATGACAGTTTGGTTTAAGAAGTTGTTGATGCTATATACTGGCAAGTTCACTGGAACAGAAAGGGAGTGGTAAGACACACATTAAAAAAAGACATGGCATATGGTCATGTTTGTGTTATGAATTATGAAATGCACTGGATTACAAAAAAGAAGCAGAGGTAAATCGCATGCTGAGACGACCGATAAACATACAGTGCGACGCAACTTGAGAAAAAATATTGAAATGTCCAAGAATTTAGAAGACAAAAAAGATTGAATCATCGCGACAGCACATCACAGTCGACGTAGGCGTCGAAGTCTCTATGACTAAATTATTTTTGAACAGTTCTGATAGCGTCTGCGCAACAATGGTTGTTAGTGTACTGTCAAATGCTCATATGCTGCAGCCTAAAGCTCACGGCAGGGTGCGAAAACGTGTACACAGCGAAAGCAAAACATTGCATGCGGACATGCATGCAGACGCACAGTCGGTCACTACGAGCCCGTGTGATCGCTGCATTTAGGCTTCATTTTTTTATGCCCCATACGGTTATACAGGCAGCCCACTATAAGAACATATTTCACATAGTTTACTCTCAGCGTTTGCCTACCTTTCACGCAAGAAGCCGGTCCGGGAGACTCCATCGCATTGACTGCGCACAGTGGCGTTCACTGCACGTATTCGGAAAAGAGATAGCGTCTGTAAACGATGCTGTGCTTTCAGTTTGCCCAAGATTATTATATTAGATCTTCCCTCGTATTGACAGTACCTACATAAATGTCAAGGAGCGCTGCCGCGTGGCGTTTTAATTGAGCGCCGTAAACGAAACCTATGAGTATACTTACCAACCTGGCGAGATCAAAAATCGGTAGACTTTATTCGCGTCAACAGGGGGGGTTCATCCAACCTTTCAGGCATGTTCGATGAGAACTTTTTCAGGACCTTGCAGTAGCAGACTTTGCTCACTTCAAAAATTTGGCTGAGTAGCTTTGCTCAAAACATGGTCCAGACTGACGGCCCTTCACTAGCAGCAGGTGTTGGAGGGTAGTGTTGCACATTGATGAGCGGAACTCAGTCCTAGTTTTTCGCGTCATGCTAAAAATCCTCTCACATTCTGCGTTGGTATGCAGTATCACGAGTAAATCCAGCATCACCTTAGCGACTCGGTGAAACATGTTTTCCATCAGTGTTTTTCATTTTTCCAACCATAGAACACTGCACGTCCCGCCTTTCTTCATTCAGAATATCTTCTGGAAGACTGTACGCCTGTAGTGTGGCAAACTCAGCTTCGAGAGCATCTAAAGCATCTTCACCAAATTCATTGAAATCTTGGGGCAGCAGCTGAGGAAAACTCTAAATAAAGAAACGACGACTAAATAAGTTTCAGGGTGGCCACCTCCGTATTCTTCAGAATTGCGTTTCAATGTTGCGTCCACATTCACAGCACTCCTCCTCGTCGTATTTCAGAAATATTTTCTGTGGAAGAGGCCCAACGTAGTCGCTGACACTAAGGGGTAGGTTGTGCTTGACGAGGAATCCCGTAGACATGCATTCCACACGTATGACACTGTCGTTGCACTTATTCCGGCGAAAGTTCACTATGTTGCCATGCTGCTCAGCGGTGCAAACATAGCCTTAATGCTTCACCGTGGAAACGTGCAGTTTCAAGTCGCCTTTGACACAGTGAGACATGCTGACGTCGCATCCACACGTTGCACAAGATGCAAAATGTTCTTTTCTTGATGTCAAAAAGCACGGAAATTCAGAAGTATAAGATCGCAAAAGCTTCTGCAAATACCTTTTCTGCGCTTTGCTAGCGCCATGGCATCACACACACGAAGATTCTAAATTTACCCGGTGCACCGCGTACAGACGGCCTAGCCAACACTAATCATACACATAAAGAGCAGGAACAAGATGCACCATGCAGGAAGGCATGCCTGAAACGCAATAGGTATATTGGCTCTGGCTTTGGCTGACTTACTAGGCACCGTAGTCGGCTGCTTAGGAGATGATACCGATGGTGCTAGTGCGGCCGTTGTTGGTGATGCTGACGATTATGATGTGGCTGTAGATTCTGCGGTGCCGCTTTCGCAAAAACCAATGTTGCGCAAACTGAGACCACTTTTTGGGAGATATAAGACAGCAACCGTACAATTGGAAAGTTCAGTCGAAAATGGGGAGTCTCCCGGGCGAATCGGGAGGGTTGGCAGGTATGTATGAGAAGCACGCCACGTGATCCCTCATACTACGCAAGGGAGGCGCTTCCGACAGATGGCGACTCCATAACTCCTCGCCACCAATACAAATGCCGAATGAAGGTGTCGCAATGTATGTCGAGGAAATGACGCGTCTCTTTCAACGAGCCGACCCCAGCATGTCGGAAGAAAAGAGGGTGCAGTACCTGATGCGCGGAGGGAAAAAGCAGCTCTTCGGCAGTCTCGTGCGCAGTCCTCCCAAGACTGTGTCAGAAATTCTTTCTGCGGCTGTCACCATGGAACAGACTCTTCGGCAGCGGGCACCATCATACGAACGCCAAGTGAACGCTGCCTCACCTACGGACTTCTTTGGAGCTTTCGGGGGCCACGTCGATTTCTTTCGAACTCATTCGTTCCGTAATCCGCGAAGAACTACAGAAACTGTCGGTACCCTCACAGCCGATGCTCAGCTCTTTGTCCAGCGTTCTCTGTGACGAAGTCCAGCATGCGCTAAGAGAACCACCCTTCAACACAGAAGCTCGACTGCTAAGAACTGACAGATCCTGTATGTCATATTCGCAAGCTTTGAGGCAACTTGCCCCACCTTCCTGCCTGCTTCGCACCACGTGCCCGGCCATGGTACAGCCCATCCAAGCTGCCTTGTATTACCAGGACTACTGACAGGCCTCAAGGAAATCAGACGTGTGGCAGGCACCTGATCACCGTCCCCTTTTGCTTTCACTGTGGTGAAGCTGGGCACGTCTACTGACAGTGCTCCTACTGAGAGCTTGGACTACGCGGATTCTCAGCAAACTTGCCGCGATCTAGGCTCGGTCAGCGTCCCCCTGAAATTGAAGAATATATTGCCCAGCAGCGTGGATCCCCATCAGCTCGACACCCGTCATGCTCCCCTTCGTCGCGGCAATTTTCTCCGAATCACCATACGTATTTGAGCGTGGTGCAGGGTTGGTCGCCCAGCCCGCACTAGGAAAGCTAACCACAGCATCCTTCGGGGGCGAGGCTACTTAGTCTGGACGTCCTCAAGGAACCTTGCTGACGCATACACGGGAAGACGATACATCGACGATGACAGTACTTGTTGATTACAGAAGAATTTCCTTGGACATTCCTGTAAAGCTGGACGGTCGTGAATTGACTGCTTTGCTTTAGTGGACACTGAAGTGGATTATTCTTTAATCAGCGAAAAACTGGCCACCCTTCTGAAGAAAGTGACAACGCCTTGAAATAAAACGTCTAGAAGCGTATGGTGAGGGGCTAGTTGGTATGACATAATGAGAACAAAGAAAAACTGCGCAAAAGAAGGACAAGACAGAGAAAGAACCACACGACACAGGCGCAGACTAACAACTGGTTTAATGCTCCAACGCCTCTTTCCTACCAACAACAGAAGGCATGCGCACCAACCACAAAGACCATTGCCGCCATCATGTAGTCAAGCCTAGAAACGCCAATTCCTTGCGGTACAAATGTATGGAAGCCTCACTAACACATTTATCCGGCCCTATTCTCGCGATTTCTAAAGCTTCGATTACTTCACGCTCTTTCTTATCCCTTGCGCGTCCAACAATCTTAGTCCTGCCGAAACGTGGAGTACAGATTTTGCCGTCATTCCCGCAGGTCTGGCAATGCTTAGGAAGATGCTGTCCTCTAGAATCAATCCTTGGAGACACGTCCGCCTGTTGCAAGACTGGCTATGGTGTCTGTGCTTCAGCTTGAAGGGAACGGGCCCTGCAGGCTTCCGGGCTCTCAAGGGTTACCAGGCCCTGGCCCAATGATGTGCCGAGTTCCTCTGGAACACGCAGCGACGGAGTTTACCCAAGGCCCCCAGAAAGCAGGTTGGTGCTGTTCCGGTGTTATACCTTGGAGGGGCGGTCGTCCCAGACGAAGTTGAGAGTGTCCTCAGCAGGGTACCGAGTACCAGCAGGGTACCGAAGTCCCTCTGTGCAAGCACGAGGCTGTGGCGACGGCGCATAGGATTGCTGACAAAGTTCAAGGCGAAGAGAAAGAACGTTGCCATTCAGAATGCGTTGATGTGATCCGCAATACTTTCAAAGGCACGAAGAAAGAAAATTCCATGGTGAGATCGGTGGCAAGCTTTTTTAGGAACTCTGATCTTGCTTTGATGACGGCCGATAAAGAAGGAGCCTTTGTGGTCTTACCCCAGAAGCTTTTTAGTAATAAGGCCATGTCCGCTGTCTTAAAGAACTTTAGGATTGTAGATCTGAAACCGTCTAAAGTGAAGGCAAAGGCGGTTGCACTAATAAGGGATCTGAAACTCGATCGGCTAAAAAGTGAAGTGGTGAAAAACAAGGTCACTGTGCTCTCAGTGTTCTTCAGTGCCAAGAGCCACAAGATGGAGTGCCCTTTCAGAGCCATCGTTACGGAAACTGGTTCCTGGCAAGCTGTGGTCAGTCAGTACCTTCTGCGCCATCTGGGAAGTCTGACACCTGACAATCCGTACAAGGTCAGCAGCTCAGACCGTGTGGCGCAAGTACTAGGCGATAACCTTTCTGCTGTTAACTCGGGCATCTCGGTTGACATTGAAGAGCTGTTCTATTCCCTTCTTTAAAACTGATGGTAGCGCTAAAAAGGAACGGACACACTTTTCTTCGTGTGTCCGTTCCTTTTTAGCGCTACCATCAGTTTTAAAGAATGCATCACCAACTAGCCCAGCACCAAGTTTTATTGAAGTATATTTCTATTCCCTTCCCCACGAAGACCTGTTTTGCGCAATCCGGAACTGTATTGAATCATCTGGCGCTGTGTCTTTCCAGAATGCGTGTGGTATTTCTGTGGAAGGTTTTCTTGAGTTGCTTAAGGCTTATCTTTCTTCTACCATTGTGAATTTTCAGGATAAATTTTATGTGCAAAAACGCGGCATTTGTATCGGGTCATGTGTAGTCCCTGTTTTGTCCAAGATCCTTTTAGCCAAACTTGACCGCTCGCTATCACAGTACTTTCTGACGACTGCATCATTCGTGTGTTCCGATACAGCGATGATTTTTAAATTTTTTTATAATTTAGACCACAATGATAACGACACAGGTGGCATCGGAGGTTTTAGTATCCTTTAAGTTTGCTTTTGCCAGTTTTAATTTTACTATTGAACTTCCTGAAAACTCTTGCTTGCAATTCTTAGACTTCAAATTATTTTTTAACGATCCTGACAACCTCTGCTGGGCGTACATGCCTAGGTCGAAAAAAGCACTTCTACCCTTCAACTCGAGCCATTCGAAGCTGGTCAAGAGGGGGATCGCGTCAATGTGCCTCAGGGCTTCGTTAGTGAAGTCCTGTCCACATAAGGTTCAGTCTAGTTTTGATGCCCAAGCTGATCGCCTTCGGTCGGCCGGTTTTCCGTTGGCCCTTCTTTGGGCTGTTGCCGAGTCCCTGTTGAAGTCCTTCTGACCAAGTTCAAAGCCTCGTGGGGCAGATCCACAGGAGAGGAGGAAGTATGAAGTTATGCCCTATGTCCATAGGGTCTCGCACAGCCTGAAGAGGGTCGCGGGAAAATTCGGCATACAGGTTCTCTTTTCGGCACCTTGTAAGCTGTCCAGTCTGTGCAATTTAGTTAGACCTGGGGTGCGATCTTGTACGCGTTCCAAAATAGAACGGAGGCGGTTCGTTCCACCGAGCCAAATACGATTCGTCAATTTGAACCGTGCCGAACGCCATGACATCAATTGTGACGTGATATCTGCTGTCAATCATTCCGTGTCGTCTGCTATCGGATGAACGGAACGGAACATAGCGCCCGTTTCGTGACGTAAAGAACGGACTGCCTCCGTTCTATTTTGGAACGCGTACAAGATCGCACCCCTGATAGGGAAAAAAAAATCGAGTGCAGCACTAACCACAGGAAAAAGTTTGTGCCCTGTAGAGCGAATGTCATCTATGAGATTCCGCTGAGTTGTGGCAACGTGTACGTTGGACAAACAGGCCACTGCACTAATATTAGATTATTAGAACATGCCAATTCCCTAGATGATTCTAGAGGACAGCATCTTCCTAAGCATTGCCAGACCTGCGGGCATGACGGCAAAATCTGTACTCCACTTTTCGGCAGGACTAAGATTGTCGGATGCGCAAGGGATAAGAAAGAGCGTGAAGTAATCAAAGCTTTAGAAATCGCGAGATTAGGGCCGGATAAATGTGTTAGTGAGGCTTCCATACATTTGTACCGCAAGGAATTGGCGTTTCTAGGCTTGACTACATGATAGCGGCAATGGTCTTTGTGGTTGGTGCGTATGCGTTCTGCTGTTGGTAGGAAAGAGGCGTTGGAGCATTAAACCAATTGTTAGTCTGCGCCTGTGTCGTGTGGTTCTTTCTCTGTCTTGTCCTTCTTTTGTGCAGTTTTTCTTTGTTCTCATAAAAAATGTCACTTTGTACAGCTGGTGGGCACATCGTCACACCACTCAGCATGTGCACGGCAAGAATACAGATTTGTGGCACTACGTTTGTTGCCAGCTTGAGCATTCTCCCTCAGTGTTCTCGAGACCTAATCATCGGCATGGACTTTCTCAGGGAGCTATCATCGACATTTGACAATAATAATAAAAATAATTGGGGTTTTACGTGCCAAAACCACTTTCTGATTATGAGGCACGCCGTAGTGGAGGACTCCGGAAATTTCGACCACCTGGGGTTCTTTAACGTGCACCTAAATCTAAGCACACGGGTGTTTTCGCATTTCGCCCCCATCGAAATGCGGCCGCCGTGGCCGGGATTCGATCCCGCAACCTCGTGCTCAGCAGCCCAACACCATAGCCACTGAGCAACGACATTTGACAACGCCTCGTCACTTTCTCAACAAAGAGCGCCGCAGCGACGACCAACACCATCCACCCTCGAGCATCTCTTCAAGTCATTGACTAAAGCCCCTTGATAATTTCAAAGCAGCGACACTCTCCCCTTCACGGCGCTTTCCTCCTCGATTCTCCTCGCCCGCCGGCTGCACACGGCACGCTTTTTCTCCTGGGCTCCTGCGGACGGGCCGCAGGATTCTATGGAGGTGTATTATTTTGGGTCAGTTGCGCACCCCAATGGGGTTGAAAATTTTGACAAATGCTAATAACAGCATCGATAATGCTGGAGGCAACATTTATGAGGAGGTTGGTGTTTTCTTAAAGCCGTATGAATGGGGTATACCGATGTAAAAGGAGCTTTGAGGCGAGTTCTATACTCCAGCCAATTTTTCTGCCACATGATCAGATGCTTTACTTCGTGCGCCTGATCTAGTATTGCTTGTGACACATCCCTTTGTGTGTGGCTTAGGCGAAAGCCTTAGACCTCTATTTCAAGGTCCCGTTGTGAGCTACAGAAAATATCATGTGACCGAAGGAAGGCGGGAACCGAACCAAAGCATGTGCAGCCGCATATAAGAGACGATTGATGACTAGCAAAGTAATGATTCATTAGTGATTGGATTAAGATGAATTCAGGAGTATTAAGGATGATTAATGTGGATTAAAGTCGGTGAAGGTGCATTAGGGTGAATGAATGTAGATTAAGGTGCATAAAAGAGGACTAGGTTAGATTAAGGTCAATAAAGGTGGATTAGGGTGCATGAAGGCGCGTTGAGGTGCATTAGGACGATTATAGTGGATTAGGGTGGATTAAAGTGCATGAGGAAGGATGAGGGTGTATTAAGAAGGATTAAGAATGATTATGGTGGGCTAGGGTGAATTAAAGTGAATAAATGTGGATTCGGGTGGATTAAGGTGAATTAAGGACGATTATAGTGGATTAAAGTGAATGAGGAAGCATTAGGATTGATTAAGGAGGATTAAAGTGCATTAGGGAGGGTGAGAGTAGATTAAGGTCGATGAAGGTGGATTACAGTGCTGTAAGGAGGACCTTTATGGATTATGGTGGTTTAAAGTGAATGAAGAGGGATTAAGGTCGATGAATGTGGATTCCATGGATTAATGTGCATTAAGAGGATGATGGTTGACTGATCGGTCTTAATATCAATGAACCCTAATTCACCTTAATCCTCCTTCATCCACCTTAATCCTTATTCATGCACCTTAATCCAACTTAATCCTGCTTAATAGTCCCAATCTACCTTGATACACCCTAACCACCTCTATCAAACTTAATCCAGCTCCATGGTCCCTAATCCACCTTAATCTATCCTAATCGGTCTTATCACCCTTTATCAACCCTAATTCACGTTAATCCACATTATCCGACCTTAATCTTCTTTTATCCACCTTAATCCACCCTAATCATTGTTCATCCACTCTAATCGGTCATAATACCCTTTCACCAACCCTTCACGTTATTCCACCATAATCCTCCTCCACCCACCTTATTCTTTATTCATGCATCTTACTTAATGCACTCTAATCCACCTTAATCTTCTTTAATACACTCAAATCAATCTTAATCCTCCCTAATCCACCTTATGCCAATAACCAATGATTCATTAATTAACTTGGGCAATCATTCTCTTATACAGGGGTGGACATGCTTTGGGTCACCTGTGGCCTTCGTTGGGCCACGTGATACTTCCAGTTTACAACACGACCTTGAAACAGAGATCTAAAGGCTTTTGCCTTAAAACTTAAAAAAAGCTCAATGTTAACTAGCTAACGCTCATCACCTGCAATACCATAGATATACTTGCAACTAATTTTTTTCAGGGCGCAAAGCAGAATCTATAATGCTGCACTTCCGACTGAATAACAACAGTTAGCGACGTGCGAGGTGATGGAGCCGCCCCAGAATATTAAGCATACTGAGGACAAGCGCAAGAAAAATGTTGGTTAGCAGGCCAAAAGAATGAAAAAAAAACATGCAGCATTACAGGTTGCTTTGCTACGAGCTATAAGAAAGACGTCTCAGCTCGCAAACAACGCTGTTCTTTGTCGGAACGAAGTTCTTTCGGCCAATGTTATCCAGCCACTGCTTCCTGCGCAAGCCGTCACGCTTTCCTTGTGGTATTATAAAAACGGTATAACCATCTTCAGGCTTCTTGCTGCAGTTATATGCGCAACAGCCCGGCATAGCGCTAGCACATAGAGCAGGAAACAGGGCGTACAACGTTCACTACGCCGAGCCAGCCGTGCTCAGGAGAAAAATGGTGCGAACGAAAAAGAAAAACACAAGCAAAACTCAAGATCCGCGCGTTTCCAAGGGCAACGGCTGGGTGACCAATCGTCAGGCAGAAAAACCGGGGCAAAACTGGTTGCCGCGGGGGAACGTGCAAGGGGTGAGGAGGAGACGAGGAGGTCGCGCGGCGGCGGCGGCAGAGTTCTAAGAGTGTCGCTACTTTCAAATTATCAAGGGACTTTATCATCGACGACGCTGTCAAGTTATCACCGCGTGCAAGTGTCGTGGTTCAAGTGGCATGTGACAGACTCTTACACGGTGAAGCGGTTACAGAAAGCAATCGCTCTCTCCTGCTTTCTGAAGGTGTTTGCGTAGCAAGAAGCCTTATTGATCTCCATGAGGGCCACTGTGAGATTCCTGTCACGAACTTCAGCCATGAGCACCGACACGTTTTGCCGGGGACTGTCATCGCCTACGCCGACCCGATCGCCGATGTTACTGAGTGTTTTGTTTCCGATGCAATCGGCACTGCTGAAGCACCTCTATGCAACGTCGACATTAGTCCAATGCTTCCCGAGGAGAACAAACAGCCCCTGCAGAAGCTGTTGCTCGAGTTCCACTCTTGCTTTGCACGGTTGTTTAAGATACGTCAAACATCGATTGTGAAACACCGCATCATCACCTATGACAACATGCCCCCCCTTATGGCAACAGCCTTATCGTGTTTCCCCGACCGAACGACATGCAATTCAAACGCAGGTGAAGGAAATGCTTCAAGATGGTGTAATACAGCCTTCATGCAGTCCCTGGTCATCGCCAGTCATCCTTGTTAAAAAGAGATATGGCATGCTTCAGTTTTGTGTTGACTACCGGAAGCTAAACAATGTCACAAGAAAGACGTGTACCTATTGCCTCGTGTCGACGATTCTCTGGACAGGCTGAGGTGCGCAAAGTATTTTTCCTCTATCGATCTGAAAAGTGGCTACTGGCAAATTGAAGTAGATGAGCGGGACCGCGAGAAAACTACTTTTGTGACTCCAGATGGCCTTTACGAATTTAAAGTACTCCCTTTTGGCCTCTGTTCCGCTCCAGCCACATTCCAGCGAATGATGGATACTGTTCTCGCTGACCTCAAATGGAAAAGCTGCCTCGTCTATCTCGATGATGTCATTGTCTTTTCGGAAACTTTTGATGAGCACCTTCAATGCCTTCGGAATGTACTTGAAGCCATTCAATCGGCTGATCTTACACTCAAGCCAGAGAAATGCCATTTCGGTTACGAGGAACTGAAGTTCCCTAGTCACATCGTGAGCGCGGCAGGTGTTCGGCCCGATCCCGAGAAGACTGCTGCCATAGCTGTTTTTCCAGCTCCAACCGACAAGAAAAGTGTCAAATGATTTTCGGGCTTGTGTGCATACTATCGACGCTTCATTGAAAATTTTTCGAAGATTGCAGAGCCGCTATTTCACTTTATGCATGACGACGTGCCATTCCTCTGGACTGATGAAGAACAGACTACCTTTGCAGAGATACAACGTCGATTGTCTTCTCCTCTAGTGCTCGGTCATTTTGATGAGTATGCTGACACAGAAGTACGCCCTGACAGCAGTAATATCGGTCTCAGAGCTATCATGGTGCAACGGCAAGACGGGACTCAACGAGTTATCGCCTACGCAAGCTCCACTCTGTCACGCGCCGAGTGCAATTATTCCACCACAGAGAAGGAGTGCCTCGCGGTTATTTGGGCTACTACAAAGTTTAGGCCGTATCTCTACGGGCGGCCATTTAAAGTTGTGACCGATCATTACGCTTTGTGCTGGTTGACCAACCTCCGAGACCCTTCTGGACGATTGGCACATTGGAGTCTGCGACTCAAGGAATTTAACATCACTATCGTATACAAGTCAGGCAGAAAACATGAAGATGCTGACACGTTATCACGAGCACCTGTTGAATCTTAGAATCCTGACGTGGAAGATGACAGCGCCTCCCTGGGAGCCCTCAGCGGGCCGGATTTGCTCGCTAAACAGCAATCAGACGCTGAGTTAAGACCCATCATCGATCACTTAGAAGGCAGCATTGCATCCATTCCTCGCCGTATTTCGTGACGGTTCTCATTTTGCCTGCGAGAGGGCATCTTATACAAAAGAAACAAAGGTGCCGGCGAGAAACCACATCTAGTAGTGCCTCAAGTCCTTCGCGACGGCATCCTATTAGCCTGCCACAACGAGCCGGCATCTGGTCACTTTGGCTACTCAAGGACTCTGGACAGGGTACGACACCAGTACTACTGGCCTAGACTGACTGCTTGCATCAAATGCTACCTTCAAGCCTGCAGGCCTTGTACAACCCATCGACCCTCCGTTTTCGCCGTTTGATCAAGTTGGAATGGACCTTCTTGGACCATTTCCCTTATCTTCCTCCGGCAATAAGTGTATTATTGTCGCAACTGATTACTTGATGCGTTACACTGAGACGAAGGCACTACCACGTGGGGCAGTATCTGAAGTTGCCCAGTTTTTTATGCATGACATCATGCTTCAGCATGGCGCACCGTCATTCATCATCACTGACCGAGGGACGACATTTACAGCAAAGCTTCTGGACGACATCTTCAAGTTGAATTACACGAGTCATCGAAAGGCCACTGCATCCCCCCCTCAAACTAACGGCTTGACAGAAAGACTAAACAAAACACTGGCAGACATAATCTCTATGTACGTGGATGTGCAGCACAAAACGTGGAACAAGATCCTGCTGTACGTAACGTTTGAGTACAACACTGCCATGCAGGAAACAACATGATTCACACCGTTTCGCCTCGTTTATGGGCGAGATGTTCACATTATGCTAGACGCCATAATTCCGTATGAAGACATTGATAAGCTTGACCAGTTAGCTCCTGACGTCGAGGAGTACATTCAGCGTGCTGAGGAAGCACGTCAACTGGCCCATGTGCACTAAGACAGCCGCAGTGTACAGATGCAATACGGTACAATCTCTACCATCGACAAGTTACCTATGAGCCTGGTGACCAAGTTTGGGTTTGGACTCCCATTAGACGGCGAGGTCCCAGCGAGAAACTCTTGAGCAAGTACTTCGGACCATACAGAGTGCTAAGGCACGTAAGCGACGTGAACTATGAAGTGATTCCAGACAAAGACCTTCCATTGCCCAAGCGCCAACTACCACGTGCAGAGATTGTACATGTCGTCCGCCTCAAGCCGCATTTTACATGGTGATGTTAATATAGTGTACTGGTATGGTATGAAGAACTTTATTTGGTCCTGAAGGTCAACCATAGGTTGACACGGGCCGCTCCCACGTTGGGACTGTCAGGCTGAGCCCTTCAGCCACATCGCGGGCCTTCTGGACTGCCCGTAATTGGTCAGAGAGTGATTTGCTGTGTAGCATTTGCCGCCACCATTCTTCTTCCTTGTCACAGTCTGTGAAGACCGCGGGGCACTGCCAAAGCATGTGGTCAAGAGTAATGATGCCATTGCACTTATTACAGTTGATTTGAGTTTCCCTCTCAGGATAGATTCTGTTAATAAAATATGGACTTGGGTATGTTCTAGTCTGTAGCAAACGTAATGTGACCGCTTGGGCTCTGCAAAGCTTACCGTGTGGCAATGGGTACTCCCTTCTGCTTAAATAATAATGCTTCATGATTTCGTTATATGTTAATAATCGATCCCTGTGTTCACCGGGTGAAGTGTAAGTTGCTCGGTCTTGAAGAACACGGCTAGAAAGTCCTCGTGCTGCTTCATTTGCCACCTCATTGAGGTTTCTCCGAGCTCCGTCCACTACCCCCAGATGTGCAGGAAACCAGCGCATTTCAATCCTCTCACTGTTGACCTTGTCTAGTAATTTTGTTGCTATCCGTGTCACATATCGGTTGGTAAAGTTGCGTATGGCTCTTCTAGAGTCGCTGTAAATATGTGTCCACCGATTAGCCCGAATGGCTAAGGCGATTGCTACTTGTTCTGCTACTGTTGGGTCCTTGGTATAGACGGTGATGGCATCCCGTATGTTACCTTGAGTGTCTACAACAACGGAGGTATACGCATCCTTATTTTTAACCCAGGCAGCGTCAACGAACACCGCCTGCTGCTTATGTTGATCTATGTCTTGAAGGAGTGCCTTCGCTCTTGCCTTTCATCTCTCGAGGTTATGTGTCGGGTGCATGTTCCTAGGGAACGGGGTCGTCTTTATTGTTTCTCGTAGTCCCGCTTGCAATTGTGTTAATAATTCTCCTTCGTTGGTGTGGTTGTTAATTTCTACGCCAATTTCTTCAAGTAGCGCCCTCCCAGGTCATGTCCCCATTAGTCTCTCCTGGTGGGCCACGTGCTGAGCCTCAGCTATCTCTTCTAGTGTGTTATGCAGCCCTAGGCGCAATAAGCTATCGTTAGCTGTGCTGATGGGAAGTCCTAGTGCAGTCTTTATAAGTCGTCTGATTAAAGCGTTTAGCTTGTTCTTGTCAGCCTGTGTCCACTGTAGCATGCCAGCCACGTACGAGAAGTGGCAAAAGGCGAATGCATGTACCAATCTTATGGCACTGTGTTCTCCTAGCCCCTTATGCTTGTTGGTAACTCTACGCAGAAGCCTAATGACTTCTGACTTTTTAGAGATGTGTTGTATCATCCTGCAATTAGATCCATTCGCTTGCAGGAGAAGTCCTAGCACTCTAATAGTCTCCACCTGCCTGATTGGTTCTCCATTCTTCGCGTATATGTCAATGCGGGGTTCTTCCTCTGGGATATATCCGTTCGGTTTGCGCCCACGCTTACTGCTCCGTAGTACCAATAGTTCAGATTTCTTAGCAGAGCAGTTCAGTCCCATACCCTCAAGTGTTGTTTCCACCACATAAATACTTTCCTGTAGTTTGGTCTCTGTTTGTCCCATATTACCTTCGGCACTCCAGATTGTTACATCATCTGCATATATAGCAAAGTGGATACCCTCAATCTGCGCGAGACCTCGAGCCACTTTTGACATTGCCAAATTAAATAACATGGGAGATAGGACGGACCCTTGTGGTGTCCCACGATTCCCAAGTTCCAGAGTTGTCGATTGGAGTTCGCCTAACCTGAGACAAGCAGAACGGCCACCGAGAAAGGCTTTAACTATATTGTGCAATCGTTTACCCAATCCCATCTCCGAGAGGATGTCCAATATGGCGCTGTGCTTGATGCGATCAAAGGCCTTTTCTACATCTAGGCCTAGAAGAGCTCTCGTATGCAGCGGGCTAGCAAGAATAAGATGATGTTTGATTAAAAGCATTGCATCTTGAGTCGAAAGTCCAGGACAGAAACCGATCAGGTTATGCGGAAGAAGATTTCTGTTTTCTACATACTTAGTAAGTCTATTGAGTATGACATGCTCCATGGTTTTGCCCAGACATGATGTTAACGATATGGGTCTTAGGTTATCTAGATTTAGTTGCTTGCCTGGTGCATGGCCGTATGTGTGCTAGCGCGTTTCCTTTTTTTGTCTTAACTCATTTTTGTACTTTCCGTGTACGTTTTGTGTTTGAGGATTGAGTCAATGCTTCATTGGGAGAGACAATAATGCCACCTGGTGTTCTGAGCCAGCAAGTGGTCAGCATTGCATGCCCAGCAAAAACGGCGAAAAGACGACGAAGTCAAAAAGATCCCGTGCCAGCTGGAGAACGGGTCCTTCATGTCTGGCATTTTTCATGTCTGGCTGCTTGTACTGTTGCTTGCTTTTGCCTTAGCATGTGACAATATTAGCAGCCACAATGGTTCGGAGCTCACCAACTGCTTTCCTACAGATGCTGCTGCTGCCGGTCCTGGGACAGTTGCTGTCGCTGCCTGCAGTGCAGCCGTCTGATACCCGTGCCGACAAACAGCGCATGAGTACGGTGGACTGCATGGACGACCCGCCAATCTGCCGCGACTTATCAAGTCTGCTGCATCACCCGCCGCCGATCCTGGACAATTTCATGCTGCTCGTCAGGCAACATGGGACAGCAATATCTGCAGCGCCTCCTCAAAAGCGCGCCCATTTCGACGAAGCTTCGGGCGACGACACTGCCACAATGGTTCGGAGCTCATCAACTGCTTTCCTACAGGTCTGTTACTATCAAACTCGCTGTTACCGTAGCAATAATGTTTGTCTTCTGGCGGTGTCGTGGCCACCCAACCATTTCTAACAGTCTTGCACTGCTCTTGTTTATGTTTTGCGACTGTTGCTTTTGAGTGGGGATGTTGAGGAAAACTCCGGACCTATGACAAAGGCTCAAGAAGAGAAGTTAGATGGTGTGGCCGAGGCTGTAAAGCGTCTTGAAGCCAGCAACGCAAGTCTTCTCGAATCAATAATGAAAGTTCTAAATATGCACGCAGAACTCAAAACACACCTCGAAAGCTTAACCAAACGTGTGCAGGAACTGGAAAACAAATTAGAATCTGCTCCACCTGTTCATGCCCCATCACCTCTCGATAGTGGCTTTTCTAGCATCATTAACAAAATCGATAACCTAGAAAACCAGTCGCGTAGATCAAATGTTTTGTTTTATGGTGTTACCGATACTAACGAATCCGAAAGCTGGGAAAGTTCAGAGCGACTTCTGCATGAGTTCTGCCGTGATAAGCTTGGTGTCACTGTAACTTCCATTGCTAAGGCACACCGTGTGGGCCGTTTTTCGACTGTGAAAAAATGCCCCATTATAGCTAAGTTCTTCAACAATAAAGAACTTGAGGTTATTTTAAGTAAAGGCAGCAAGCTGAGGGACACAGGTTTCAGCATAGGACGCGACTATTCCCAAGCCGTTCGTGACAAACGCCGGCAACTTCTGCAGTTCTCTCGATCAATTAAAAAGCAAGGTGACCGTGTGCGCCTAACATTCGACAAGCTGCACATCAATAATGACACCTATGTGTGGGTTGTCGTGGGTAACCGTGCTGTGCCAGTTCGTCATCCCACCACAGTGTGACATGTGCCGGCTGATAAGTCATCTACTGAATCTACGTCATTTTTGCCCAATGTGTGTCATAATTTAAAGAATAATACACATTTCCTGTTCACAAACATCAGAAGTGTTCTTTCCAAAACTGTCACCCTTTCTTCGCTCATAGATTCTACGTGCGTTTCACTTCTAGTATTGACTGAAACTTGGCTGGACGATACCGTTCCGGATGATTACATTCTTCTGAGTGAATCTGTATTTTCCATTTTCCGGTGTGACAGAATAAATAGAAAAGGAGGAGGTGTCCTTATAGCCACAAAGAAACAATTATCTGCTGTTCCCCTCGCTGTTGATACTTTCCTCGAATGTGTATTGATATGGTGTAAATTCGGAGTTACTGATGTTATTATTGGTGCTTTCTACCGGCTGCCCGATATGTCTGATGGATTCTCGGCTGAATTCCATAGAATACTCAGCGACTTACATGTGCGTTTTCCTAACTCTATTTTCCTCGTATTTGGCGATTTTGATTTTCCAAGCATTGAATGGTCCACTCTCTGTGTTAATTCCAGTGATAAAGAAGCCCACACCTTTCTTCATTCCTGCTTAGATTTTTCTTTTGCTCAACTTGTTACTAGTCCTACCCGTCGCTCCACTACCACGGCTAATATCCTTGATCTTGTCCTAACAAATAACCCGGACGTTCTTTCTGATATACTGCATTTAAATGGTTTATCCGATCACGACATTATCACTGGGTGCATCACGCATCCATTTACTGAAAAGAAAACTACCATTAAGCGACTTCATTGCTACAATCGCGCGAATTTTGAGATGATTAACTCGGAACTAAACACCTTCTCTGAAAGCTTCCTGGCTCAGTATTCATCACGCTCAATTGAATCAAACTGGCTGGCATTCAAAACCACCTTGTCTCACCATGTTGATAAGTATGTGCCAATCATCACCATCCAACATCATAAAAATTCACCTTGGTTCACACATCGTCTTCGTCGTCTTAATAATAAGAAAAAACGTTTGTACCGCCAAGCAATGACCGCAGGTCTCCTGTCATCATGGAACAAGTACAAAAATTGTGATAAAGAGTATCAGTCCCTGCTTAAAACAAACCGTCGTAATTTCTTCACTCACGACCTGTCTACTATGTTAACCAATAATTCTCATAGATTCTGGCGCATTATCAATCCGAGTTCCTATCCTGATATAGTACTAATTAATGCTGACGGACAACCAGTCACTGAAACTGAGTGTTCGCAGCTTCTAAACGATGCATTTTCATCAGTATTCACCAATGAAGATATAACTTGTTTGCCTATATTAGAGCCATTGCCTAACATTTCCATGCCAGAAATTGTCATCAGTGATTCTGGTATTCTTGCCCTGTTGAATAACCTCAAAACTACTACTAGCTCTGATCAAGTTGGTTTCAATAACAAGGTACTTAAAAATGCTTCTTTAAACATTTTTCAAGTGTTATCAGCCATGTTTTCACAATCATTATCATCTGGCATTATTCCTCATGACTGGCAAATAGCTAAAGTAATACCAATATTTAAATCAGGTGATTGCTCTGTCCCACTTAACTATCGTCCTATCTCATTAACTAGCAACATATGTAAACTTCTCGAGCACATCATACACACACAAGTCATCAACTACCTAGAAGACCATGATATCATCTTCAAGTACCAGCACGGTTTTCGCAGAGGTTATTCATGCGACACTCAGCTCGCCGGATTTACTAACAATATATTTTCCGCATTTAACGAAGGATTCCAAGTTGACGCAGTGTTTCTTGACTTCTCTAAAGCTTTTGATCGCGTTCCTCATCACAGGCTCCTAATCAAATTAACACACTTAAATATTCACCCAAACGTTCTTGCATGGATTAAAGATTTTCTCTCCAACAGACAACAATTTACCTGTGCTAATGGCTGTAACTCTTCTTCTGTTCCTTTAACATCTGGAGTCCCCCAGGGCAGCATCCTCGGTCCCCTACTTTTCTTAATTTTCATTAATGATCTACCCAAATGTGTCTCATCTCGAATTCAATTATTTGCAGATGATTGTGTTATATATCGTAATATTAGTAATGACGCTGACCGACTTTCCTTACAAACTGATCTTGATGCTGTGACCGCTTGGTGCTCTTCGTGGTTAATGTCTTTAAATACATCTAAAACCAAGCTAATGTCATTTACCAACCATTCCACTCGACTTCCTACCACCTACTTTCTCAATAATGCTAGAGTAGAACTTGCACCAACTTACAAGTATCTTGGCCTTCATCTTCAGTCTGACTTAACTTGGCATTACCATATAAACACCGTCTTAGCATCAGCTAACCGAGCACTCTGTCTTCTTATACGTAACCTCAAGCATGCACCTTCTCACTTAAAAAAACTTGCTTATATCACGCTGATCCGCCCAAAAATTGAATATGCTTCTGCCATATGGGATCCCGATCAAGCATACATAATCAACAACATTGAATCTTTGCAAAACCGTGCTGTTCGCTTCATCTTTTTCGATTATTCACGCTTCACCAGCGTCACATCGTTAAAACAACATGCCGAGTTGGAATCACTATCACGTCGACGCCAGTTTGCTCGCCTAACCTTATTTCATAAACTTTATCAGCATTCCACGCTTCACGAAGACTTCTTTTCACCACCCCCTGCAGTTTTCCCGCGCCGCGACCACGCTAACAAAGTAAAACGCATAATGTGCCGCTCGTCGCTCTACGCAAAATCATTTATTCCTCGCACAATAATAGAATGGAATAACCTACCATCACGCATAGCTACTGAAGTTAACCTACCATCTTTCCAAACTCTGTTGCAAGAAAACGGTTAGTGGTAGCAGATTAGATATTACTTATGCCTATATGCACATATTAACATATTATGTAAATTGTTCTTGTGTTTTCATGACTAAGTGCATTTACCCCTTGTTCATATCTATTTATTTTATGTTGCTTGTGTGTATGTTTATTTTATGTAGTTTTTTTTTTCTTGTGTATATTTCATGTTTGTACCCCCCCCCCCCTATGTAATACCCTCATGTGAGGGCCCTTAGGGGTAATGTAAATAAATAAATAAATAAAAAATTATTAAAATATTGGGCACCTCGCTTAATCCCCTTCTCGTTCATGCCTAGATATAGATTACTCAAGACTGGGGCAAGGCAGGAACCGATGCACACTCCGTTTTTCTGTAGGTGTGGTACAACATTCCAAATCACAAAGATAGACAACAAATAAATACCTAAAACTTCTAAAAAATCAGTCACAGAAGTTCTTGCTTCGTTTTGAAACCTCACAACGCCAAAGTCGTCAATCCCGCGTTCATTATATGATATGATATGAATCATGATATACCAACAAGCCCAACGTGCAACTTTAGTCAAATGCATTTTAAGCCACATTACTGAAAGCGCACGAAGAGCTTGGTCCACTTAGAGCAAAGTGGCAAGCGGAGGCATCAACGCCTCCGCCGAGCAGCGGTGGCCATTTTGCGCATGCAGTGTGAAATTAGTACCGATGACAAATTAGTCTCATGCAGGCCCAGAACAGGGGACAAAAGTACCAAACCCCAACAGATGACTGGCTAGTGACGAGTACCAAGCGAGTGCAGAGTGCTCCCAGCTGTTTACTGCGGAGCGAATGGAAGTTGTCAAATTTCATGGTGCAGCGCGCCCAACTGTTATTCTCGGTCGCAATCGCATCGCTGGTGCCCCCGTGATAGAACCCGTAGGAAAATAAAGTTTTCCTGAGGCTTTGCGATGCCAGAAAAGCGCAGTCTTTTGGATGCCAAAAAGAGGCCAAAAGACTGTGGGCATATTTGCGCCATAGCATTCCATGGGGAGCACTCCATGGGCAAAGTTTTACCACTCTAAAGAGCCCTTCTGGTGTTGATACGGGCCGAAAAGCACAAAAGAAGTGTCCCTCTGATTATAAGTGCTATGTTCGATGTGAGGAGCTACGTTAACAAATCGGGAAGACGCGTTTGGGGAAGCTGGTAAAAAAATTTGCTCGCTGTAATCAGCCTGCATCGCAATAAAACACCGCCCCTAGCTTTGCTGCACTTTTGACGATTAAAATCAACCAATAACTTGCCAAAACCAAAAGATCCGAGCGTCGCCTGCTGCTGGCGAGTCAGGCTGTCAATATGGCGGGTCAGCGCAAGCTGGTGTTTCCTCGGCAATTTTCTCGAGTCGGTCGTGCCCGATCCACGCCATCCGACTTTAGATAAAGAATCTAAATTTGTGGTAGGGTCATTGAATTTTGTATCTAGACATTCGTCAATGCCGCGGACATAAAGGTGCGTGAACACCGATACTCGAAACGTAGCATTAGCAGAGCTTTGTCGACAACGGTACGCCCAAAAACGCTCGTTTTGCAAACTTCATGGCTTCATGGCTGCAAACGTCATGGCACACCTCAGGAAAAAATTGCCCAGTGATCATGCAAAGCCCCTACTGCAAAACTGTTAAGTTTTCATGATCGCGCTGCGTACCCACAATGCTAATCATTTTTTCAGCACAACAAACACTACCTCGGACTCGAGCCACGGCATTTGTGGCACTTTCCAGCATGATACTTTCATAGCCTTCCACAACCTCTACACCGCCCCTTAAAAGCAGCCACTGCCTTCCCCTCCTCATTTGCTCTCCAGTCTGCAAGCCGTTTGGACGCCAGTCACTCCTCTCACTCGCCTTCTTGTCAAATCCTTGTCTCCTCACTGCCAGTTTCGACACCACTTCTCCAAAGCTGCCCTCTCCTGGCCTGCCCTCTCGAGCACAATCTTCCACCGATGGGTGCCCTTCCGTGGTTCCTGCTTCTTGGGTCTCCACAACTCCGATCGCCTTTCTTCCGCTACACATAAAGCCGATGCCAAGCCTGCCTATGCAACCATCGCCATTACCAGCACGCACTGACGAGGAAAGTGAGATGCCCTGACAACATTTTGACGCTTCTGACTTCTGCGTTGCCCGCCGTATTCAGTCACTTTGGCGCCGACAGCACATGCATTTAGATCCATGCTACATGCCATGTGACTGTGTGTTATTCGCAGTGCTTCATTAGGCATGCCTCCTGAGTGGTTTTGCGGTCTACAGTGATAAATGGCTCCAACAGTCTCCGGGCGAAAGTGTCTGACTTTGGCGCAGAAGGTCCTGCTGATAAAAGAAATGGAAAAAAGCAGCTGGCAGAAAACTGACATCGTGAAGGAATTTGGCATACCGCCGTCTACTTTATCAACTGTATTGAAAAACAAGGAAGCTGTGCTGGATGGCTTTGAAAAGAGCTTCTTGGTGAAGAGAAAGAGGAATTGCGATTCAAAATACCCCAAAGTAGAAGGTGCACTTCTACAGTGGCTGAAGAACTCCAGGAGTGCGAATCTCCCTGTGCGTGCACCTGACTTGCTTGCACCTGGACTCGCCCTCCAAATGGGCCGTACAGATTTCAAGTGCAGCAATTGCTGGCTCGAGCGGTTCAAGAAACGACACAGCGTGACCTCGAAGTCAGTCATTGGCGAAAGCAAAGCCATAAACACGGCGAAAGGTGTTGGAAAATCTTACTGTTGTCTTAACTGAAGGTATAGCTGACCACAAACTTGTACATGTGCACTTAGAAATACAAAAAAGCATGCAAGTTACACCCATCACGCAGTCCTTTCTAGATTTTTCATTGGCTGATGACAAATCCATCTTGGATTGCTTACGCCTTTCTCTCGATGAATTCAAAAGCGATGATGACATCACGCTTCTCTGGGACAAGCTTAACTCTGGTGTTAAATATTGCATTCATAAATTCATACCGACGCGTCGAAAGAAAACTAAACTTCATAATCCATGCATCACTCGTGAAATCATTCATCTCAAACGTACAATAAAGCGCAAACACAAGTATAAGCTAGCTCAGAGTACCGAATTCTGCTCTTTAAGGGATGCTTTACTCATCAAAGTATGTAACGCCGGTGACAAATTTCATAATCAGACTATGATTACAATTCTAAAAAGCTTCCCAGACAAGTTTTGGCGTTTCCCGTAGACTCTAATTGAAGTGTTCAGCAGCTAAAAATAAATAACAGCGTAAGTTCTAATCTCAACGATATCATCAATGAATTAAATGACAAATTTTACAAAGCATTCACTCGACCTTCAGTTCTCAGCGCACGTGAAAAATCATATACACTATCTACATCTCAATCAATTCCTGACATTTCAATTAGTCGTGAAGGAATTCTTTTTATGTTGCTTGATATTGACATAAAAAAATTGCGTGGAGCCGATGGTTTGCTTAACAACTTTTTTCGATGCTACTCCGAACTAACTACTGAATTCCTTTACATATTTTTAATGCATCTCTTAAACAGTGCTCAGTACCAAAAGACTGGCTCATGGCCAAAGTAATACCGGTGTGTAAATCAGGTGATAAACTTATTCCTAACAATTACAGACCTATTTCCCTCATAAGCTCTTGTAGCATATTATCGCTAATCACATACAGTATCTAACCACATGGAAGCAAATAATTTTTTTGTTGATTTTCAGCATGGCTTTCGTAGGAAGTTTTCAACCTCAACTCAATTGTTATCCATTGTACATGACTTTGCCAGTGCCATAGATGACTGCCTGCTGATTGACGCAATATTACTAGACTTGTCAAAGGCATTTGACCGTATGCCACATGCAAATCCAATTGAAATTCTTAAATCACTTGGTCTACCAGAAAACATAGTGCATTGGATTCAAGCTTATTTAGCGAATCGTGTTCAGTTTGTGGAAATCGATGGTGTGAAATCTAATAGCCTGCCTGTTTTATCTGGTGTACTACAGGGGTCAGTGTTAGGACTTCTGTTGTTTCTTACCTATGTAAATGATATCGCTAAATATTTGGATCCTAATGTCAAGGTGAAATTGTTTGCTGATGATTGTGTCATTTATTCCACTGTAAGAAGTTTTTCATACCAGGATACACTTAACAATAGCCTTTGTAAACTCGCAGACTGGTGCAATGACAGAGGAATGCAAATAAACTTTTCCAAAACAGTGTCAATGACAATAACATTGAAACGAAAACCACTACTTTATACTTACCATATTGGGTATTGGAACCTTGTATCTATTACCTCTGTGAAATATTTAGGCATAACAATTAACAGTAACCTCAAATGGGACACCCATGTTGACAACATATGCAACAAAGCCTTCAAAAAACTTTGTTTTCTATGCAGAAAGCTAAAGAAGTCCCCTTCATCTGTCGAGCTGCAAGCTTATCATTCCCTCGTACGCCCAGTCCTAGAGTATGCTTCCATAGTGTGGGACCCGTTCAATAATAAGGAAATTGACAAACTTGAACGAATTCAGCGCCTAGCTGCACGGTTCATTTGCTCCGATTACAAAAAATCACCAGCTTCTGGCATGTTCCACTCCACATGCGCTGGATCAGCTCCACATGCACTGTAAAATCGCCAGGCTGAAATTTTTTTACTCGTTCTTTCATAATCAAACAGGTTTAGGAAATGCCACATATATTACCCATGCTCCACAAAGGTTGTCGCATATTTTTTATTCTAAAGTAGTTCAGTCACACTTTGCCCGAACTAAAATCTTTCAGAAATCATTTTTTCCATTTACAAGCGAAGAATGGAATCATTTACCGGAATGTGTTGCTGACTGCACTTCTTATGTTTCATTTGAAAATATGTTGATAAAGCATCTTTTGTAAACACTCTTCTGCTTAGGCAGCATTGCTGCCTGCAGTATTGTGTAAATAAATAAATAAATAAATAAATAAATAAATAACATCGGCTCCAAGCTATACTTGAAAAGTATGAAGACAAACACATCTACATCCTAGGTGAGGCTGCATTTTTCTGAATTAACACAGCAAGCTGGGCAAGTTGGTGACTCAACATGACGAGAACAGCACCCCACAATGAAAAAGGTGCCCCACAACTTCTGCAGCGCTACCGCGCCTGTGCACTAAGAACATGCAATGCCAACGAGGAATTTGCCGTGCAAGTGTTTGCCGAGAAGAGGGGTCTGGCTGAAAAGCTGGCATGCAGCTTCAGTAAGTTTGAGGCCGTGGTCATCACTGTTAGGCTGCCGAGGCATCAAACGAAAAGAAGACTTTTGTCACGCGAAACGAATAAATAATGCATGCTTTTGCCCTTTTATCGCACTCTCTCCGAGTTCCGTTTTTGACAGGTAAGTGGGCGATCTCATGCTATTTCGGTTAAGCAGTACTACCATTTAGTACATACTTTTTCCGAGCTCCGGCCAACTACGGTTTAATGAGGCTTCATTATTCCCAAGGAATGCATCTACAGAAGCAACAAGCAGCGCGGATGACTGCTGCTGTACTTGAAGAGTATGTGCGCCTTCTGGATAGACAGTTCAATGCAAGGAATCGGCAAGTGCTTTTTATAATTGACAATTGACCGAGCAACGGGAAAATCGACAACCTGAAGGCGATCGTTGTGGAATTTTTGCCTGCAAACACAACTGTGGTACTGCAACTGATGGATTAGGCCATCATTACGGCCACCCGGAAGCTGTACCACAAGGATCTTTTGCAGCGCATGCTCACAGCTTATGACGCCAGCAAGAGGTACAACATTGATTTGCTTCGTGCAATCCATTTGATGAACTTTTCATGGAAAGAACTCACACCTTCAAAGGTCGCAGGCTACTTTGCGCACGTTGGCTTTTCCCACGCCATCGTCTGTGACCCTGACAATGGCTGGACTGACAATGACCAGCCTGACGATGAGTGGACTTGCAGCGATCTGTACGAGGCTGTTCATAAAATTCCTGGTCGAGAGGTAGAAGGCGACTTCGAGACATTCGTGTTAGCTGACACTGCTGGTCCTGTGGTGGCCGTGCCAAGACGGTGCGGCATAACGTAAGCTGTCTTCCCATGTGTTTAGTATTTTAGGTTGCGTAATCTCAAGTTTTGACGAGCCGTTGGAGTGAGAGACAGACCAAGCATTCCCTCCCCGCTGCTGGCGCTTTTCATGATAGCGTCGTCCCAGTGCAGGCGACACTATCAGCCACGGGGGCAGAGTGCACGCAAAAGCATGGCTGGCTTCACTTAAGGAGATATGCGGGGTTTTCAATTATTTTCTTTAATATTTGAGCTAGAATGATTATTATGCACATGTCTTAAATATAAAGCTTATTTTAATGTACATATTTCATACCATTCTTTCTTAACAGACACATTTTGGTAAAAATGTTTTGTCATGTTTCTAAAAAAATGTACTGCATATTTTTTTGGCTTTTTATCATTACAACCTACACTAATCAAGGAGTGCCGTAAGACAAGTTTTGTCATTCTAGCTTCTCCAGAACAAAAGTCGTAAGGATTTGAAATTTATGTTAGCAGTACAGGCATAATTACTTAGATCAAAGTTCTCATTTATTTTAATTTATTGCTTTACCTTGCATTATTTGGTAGTCTTACGGCACTCACTGAGCCCTAAGGTTTCAAATGAAAGAAGAATGATTAAAATTGGACTTGTGGAAGCTGAGAAAACCTGATCAGAAGATTGCGCACAGGCTGAAAAATTGAAACTGAGAAAATAGAAAAAATACGCAAGGCATTGTTTTCAAGAGTTGTGCAACCAATAAAATAGCTTCATTTAATAGCTGACCCATTCATATGCCCCAGGTGAATGATCGGTGCACATTTTTGAATGGTGTCGCCGCTTTGTTGTATGAAGGAAGGCGGCTGAAGCTGCCTGCTTTCGCTCTGCACTATTGAGACCCTCTTTCTGCCCTATTGCCCTCTTTCTCTTCTGCTCTTTGAATGCCCTTGCTGCTTTGTTGTATTTTCATTTCACGTAGAATACGAGACGAGGCTTCTTTCATCCCTGCATTGTACCTCATTACTGCTTCTGCAACCGCCGTTTCTACTGCAAACAGGGAGGCACGTTTGGTCTTTGGTATGAGGGACCAGATCACAGAATGCAGTGATTCATTTGCGTTTTGTGTCTTGCCCCTGTGGCAGCACTGCAAAAGTTTTTTGTCAGCAAGTTGTTCATAGACAGGCAGGAGTGCCCCTTACTAACATGCACTGGCAAGCTCCGCTGCATTGCAAGTGATTCTCCTCTAGCAGTAGCAGCATTCTGTTTACACCATGAGTTGGCACCACTTGGGCACAGGCTGTGATTTCGCTATTGATCAGACAAACATATGTGATGATAGGTTGCCATTACCACTTCGTGCATACCATCCATGTTGCCCATGTTAGACTTCAGTGCCCAGCCATAATAACTGGTGAGCTTTGTAATCAGGTCACCTGTCAGTTGACCTTTGCCCCTCAGACTCTCACCATGCTCTGTTTTGTGCTTGTGGATGAGGTTGCGAAGAGCAGTGCCCATCCGCTTCTGCACATGGTTAATGCAGTCTTCCTTCACCACATTTATGTAACCATAAACTTTGGCCTCTTTGAGTGCGCGGAAAGACCTGCTGTCTCCATCGCAAAGCAATGTGGTGTAGCGCAAACCATGGCGCGACAGGGAGCGCTCAAAGAGGGCAACAGCTGCCTCTGGTTCCATCTGGCCAGATTTAATATCAGTATTTTTCTGGCACACGCGATTTTCTTTCCAGGCACTGTACCCAGGAACTTCCTTCGGTAGTGCATGTTTGCAGCCAAGACAGAAGTTTGATAGTACCTTGAAATGTAGCACATATCCTAAAAATAACTTGATTACTACCCCATAGTCATCCAAGTGCCATCGAAACAAACTGCAATGTTTCCAGTATTTCTGAAATCCAGCACTTTGTAAAGCTCCTTCACTGCTGAAGCAGAGTTAGAAAGCACCTTTGCACAAGCCTCCATTGCAGCTGGGTCCACTCTTCCCTACAAGTGTCCTTGGTATGTCTTGTAGTGCAGGCCTCTGTGGGATATCCCCATAGCTGAAAATATGTCGTTCAGCGTTGTTTGCTTGTTCCCGGTACTTTGAACGGCACGGGCCGCGAGAATGTTTATCTCAAACGGGTTAGATTTTGCCGTTCCTGACATGCACCTTGAGCTCCATTTCGTTTCCAAAAAGCCGCAAAAGTCACATTCCAGGCTCAGTTGCAGCGCGATACCGTAATCATTTGCACCTCTGGAGATCGAAACACTATTACCTCCACAATTCTGGCACACAGTATAGCGAAGCAGTTCTTGGATAATATCGACGTCGACGACTGTGTACGTCGCAGCCAATGTCGACGGGCCCGTGTTGAGTGTCGTTGTGAGTGTCTGTAGCTTCCGCTCGGTGGCCAAGAGAGACGATAAATCCGCAGTTTTTTCGTCCGCCTTTTGTCGGAGCTGATCGCGATCGTCCTTGCCGAGGAACATTGTGTCAAATCTCCGTCGTTGTTCTTGGCCGCCACTTCCAAGAGAGCTGGCCGCAGCTATGGCAGACTCGCCCGACATCGTCGTCTCGTACGCCAATTCGTCTTCCGATAGCGCGCCATTGCCCGATGTATCCTGGCTGAGGAACGTTGCATCAATTCTCCGTCGCTGTTCCTGGCGGCCACTTCCAAGGGAGCTGACAGCAGGTATCGCAGATTTGCCCGACGTCGTTGAGCTGAACGTCGGCGCTTCCACTGATTCGCCTTCCGACAGCGCGCCGTTGCCCGATGTTATTGTCGGGAAACGAAGGAGTCCACTAGCCTTTTAATGCATTTCCTGCGCTTTTTCCCGAACTTGTGGACGGTGCGGTACTTCCAGTACGGCGGCATATAGCACGTTCGCGCACAAACGATATGCGGGTGGGCGTGCGGCTGAACTTTGCGAGCGCCGTGCAGGCCAATGAGAAGCCTCCATTTTGCCACATGATAACAAGCAGCCAATGACAGGGCTCGCATTAGTTTTTTACTTTTTTGCACTTTTGTCTGCATTGACGCGATGCATGAGGCTCATTTACAGCGGGAAAAAGAGCTGAAGGATCGCTCTTTCAAACGAGGCCAAGATGGCTGCATAATGGCAGATGGCTACGAAATGCGTCGCCACCGAATGTGGGCATTTTTTGCAATGTTTTCGTGAGAAACCACGTCGAGTTTGCTCGTTTATTTGATAATTTCTTTAAAATTACGCGTCTCAAAGGCCCGAAACTTTGGCTATGGGTGGAAGGGACCCCGATAACTACGAATATGACAAAAATGAAAAAAAATGATTTTTTTCACGAATTCTCGATCCTAAATACCCGCGTCCCCCTTTAAAGGGAAGCTGAAACGGTTTTCAATTGCCATGAACAGCTGGGATTGGGAAGAACAGACCTAATAATTTACGGTTCCGAAATTTTTTTTCGTTTTGTTAATATAAGGGGCGGAAATCGCTTTCTAAATCACCCGCGTGGACACGCCCCAATCGCTTCCCGGAGCGCCGGGTGAGGTTGTTGCCAGAGGAGAGAACCGGCGAGAGCAACGTCATGGGCGGAGACCGAGCCAACCGAGCTGCGGACCGGCGTGCTGACATGTGCTAGCATGCCCCTTTCCGTCCTGCGCTTTACTGAACGACGCTACGAGAGATCTGCCGCCGCCGCCGTTGCCGCCGCTCACGTTTGTTTTGCGATTTTCGTAAACTGTTATTTCCTTCTGTGCTGCGTGAGTGCCTACAGCCAAGGGCGCCCAACATGTCCTCGTTCTGTGCAGCATTCGGCTGCGCGAACACAGGCGGGCGAAACGATGTGGTGTTTCACAAATTCCCGAAGGAAAAGAAGCTTGCAGCGCAGTGGGTACGTGCGGTGAGGAGAGATAAGTTCGTGCCGACGAAATCAACTGTGCTGTGCTCGGAACATTTCCGCGACAGTGACTATCATCGGAGCTTGAAAACGATGCGGGCAATCGGTATTCCAGTTAAATCGGCGCGACTGAAGCCCGGCGTTGTTCCGTCTATATTCTCCTACAAGAGAAACACCTCGCCACCTCCAAAAGCGGCCTTTGCCAAGAGGAGAAAGCGTGAAGTAAGGGTTTTAGTGTGCACACGGGCAATTTTTTACCGGATGATCACCTTAGTGTCGAACAAACGGTCTACGACAAAGCGAGGTGGAGGCACAGCCTGGAATATGCACCTACGTGCAAAGTGCTTGCCGTTTTCATCCTGTTTTGCCTCTCCGCTTTGTCACGGAACACTGTACTACAGCTGTTTGTTCGGCGCTGTTCTGATACGGTGAAATAACTGGCCGGGCGTACGCTTGCGCATTCAGTGATATTTGTTATTCGTCCTACCTCGCGGTGCCCGCAGATTTAGCTGTTCAGCATTCGAGTTCAAATCGCACAACATGAGGCGTTACGGTAATATTTTCATGCTCGCGTTAGAGTAGTTGAACTCGGCGTGTAAAAACTTCGTTCCGTAGATTTCGCACTGGCAGCTTGCTACCAGCAGCGAAATGCCGCAAAAGCGAGCGTCGGCACAGCCGCGCCCGTGGCAAGGCAAACGGGCTCAAATAATGAAGTAACGTTGTGAGGTATTGAAGTTATCAGCGTTCGACGTGGTCTAGCCCAATACAGACATCGCTGCTTGGCAAAAAAAAAAAAAAAAATTCTTGGCCTTGTTCCTAGGGAACTAGCTATGCATCACGCATAGGAAAATTATTATTTGAAAGTAATTATATTACATTACTCATTACTGTCTTATTACGCACATTGATTTGAATTACAATACCAATTACCGCCTTAAAAGTAATGGTATTACTTTACGATTGCTTCCAAAAAGTTTTCATGCATACAAGAAGCAAAAAGCAAAGTTTAAAGGGACGCCAACCTTTCTTCAAGGTAACATACACTTTCATGCCCTCCCCCATGTTTCTCAACGACACCTCACCACATTACCAACGTTCTGACGCCGTACACAGCTTACCGGTGCATATTTAGCGCAATTACTAAATTACTTTAGCCATGAAATTACAGACAAAATATTTCACATTACTATCACTAGACAACTAATCCATCACATAAATTACTGAAAGAGTATTTCAATTATTGTAAGTAATCCTTCAATTATTGTAAGTAATCCAACTGCTGTCATGTATACTGATATGCTGAAATTCATGACATCCATTCCTTGCACTCTTTCAGATACTAGCAGAGCTCCTTGAGAAGCAAGCCCCTGATGAACCTGTTCCACTACCATCACCAATCGAAGACTTTGAAGCAGCGAGTGTGACACGGGCATATAATGAAGAGTTTGAAGCTAAGATTTCCAGCAAGCGAGAAGGTGCACACATCGCTGTCGCTGTTGGCACACTCAATATCGTCGTTGCCGCCGTTGCCGCCATCGTTTTCCGTATCGGCTGTGGGTTCGAACATGTACGAGGAAAATACAAGCTGTCGGAGACAGCGAGAACAACATCTTACAACTCAGCTATGGAGCCAGAACAGCAGAACCGCGTGCTACCAGAGAGAAAGGAATGGTGCTACGCTCTGAAACAGGGACATGCGGCGGCGCCGACCGGCGACTACCGCCAACGACGTCACAGCGGCCCCGACCAATCACGGGCAAGAGCGGCGTTCGCGCGATGCCCTGAGGCGCTGGTGCATGTTTTCTTGAAAAAACAGCCGCTTGCGTTTGTTTCCGCCCTTTTTGAACCAGATATTCGTAATCAGGGGACTCAAAACTGTAGAATGCCGCAGAGAACTCATTTTTTTCTAAAAGTGTTTCAGCTTCTCTTTAATTCGCAACGCCGATGTGAAGATATCGTTGACGTATGTGGCATGAAACCGTATCATTCGTCGCCAACTCCCAAATTAATCAAAATGAATTGTTTTCTAATTCAAATTTGCTTTTTTCGATTGCCCGATAATTCAGAAAATTCTGCGGCCCCTTTCCGTGTAAGAAAAGTCTATCGGTGACTGTACTTGTTTGCATAAAAGGCCGAATTTCAATATCAATTTTCGATATAACGAAGCTAATTGCGATTTTACCTACGTTGTTATAGCGAGGTGTAACTGGATATGCGATGTGTGCAATATTTTTATATTGGATTTCCATGGGGATGTTGGAACTGTTTGATATAGGCTCAATATGTCTGGGTTTGACGTATACAAGATTGACTGTAATATCTGCACGAAATTTCGCAATGGTTGCAGAAGCACTTCAGATGCAGCCATAATAAAATGCAATGTCTGTTGCGTGTTGTTGCAGCATGGAGATAGTGTGTGCCAACTAGTTTAAGCTTTGTTACGCTAATTCAGTTGGGAGCTTTCTGCTTAAGCACGAGCTCTCACCTCCCATTCAGCTGACAGTCTCTTCTGTAGGGCACCCAAAAAATTGGTCAATGACTGTACAATATTTTTGTGCTCCTAGAGACTTTGTTGTTACGTGAATTCACCACACATGAATTAATTTTCTGACCATACAGAAAGCAGCTAGTAAAAAACCTAGAGGTGTTCTATCATATTGTTCTTAGCATGACAAAGAAAACACTTTCTGTTCCATGTGGACCAAACATAGAAAGAAAAGTTATAGCACAAGTGGGAAGTGTTCCTGCACTTGTAAATACTTACTGTATTTACTTGCATAATGATCGCACTCGCGTAATAATCGCATTCGCGTAATGATCACATCCTGAATTTTGTCGTCAAAATTCGATTTTTTTTATTTCCCGTGTATGTAATGACCACACCCCGAACTTGTCGCAGCGATATGTCGTGTGCCAGGTCTTTCTAATAATGATCGCGCTTACTATTTATCGAATGCTACGTGAACGACTCAAGACAAACCAAGCGGTCTGCATGCACCAAAAATATGCCCCAGTTCATTACTTTCATCACTTTCCGCACTTCCATGACAAAAAGAGGTACAGTCGCCGACCGTTTATTCGGACCTCACGGGGACTGCGAAAATGTCCGAATAAACAGGTGTCCGAAAAAGCAGATTATGAAAAAAAAATTACCAGGTAAATCCTTTATTTCCACGCACTTATTCGGGCTCGGCAGTAGGCTTGGAAGAACTCGTGAATGCGCCGTTGCACGCTGTTCCGTTTACGCGCAATCAGATAAGCCTGAATCTCGGAGAGGGTCGTACGGTCACTATTAGCGGCTGAAAGCAGTCACTGCTTGTACATGCTCTGCATGCGACGGCAGCGTAGCACATGGTGCGTCATCTTGCGACTCAGTCATCGTCCGGCGGTGCAGCAGAAACCTGACAAATATCTTGCCGTCATCGAGTTCTGCGCATGTCAATACAGCAGTGTCAGCACCTATGAAACAGTCAAATAAGACGGTGTCCGGAATTGCAATGGAACCACTGTGCAGGTCTCGGCAGAACATTTTCCACGTTCAGCGCAGTCTACGCGGGCACTGTCGGCGCCATTAGACCCTTGACGCGATGTTTACATACGCCGCGTTGGATCACCGAAACCTCGACACAGCACACAAAGCAAACACCAACGTGCCGGCACCAGTCACACAAACGAAAAACGTGGCCTGCTTGCAGCGTCTTGCGCGAAAAAACAAATCAGCTGATGGATTGTCTTGACATGGCTTACTAAGCTGAAACCGGAACTGCTGCAGAGCCACTCTATCTAACCAAGCAGAAACGACGATGATGAGCGGGGATTTCCAGGAGCGTCACTTCGTGGGGCAGCCATATGGGGCAGCAAGGAAGCTCTGTTAAAAACAAAAATGGCGTTCAGCAAGTCGAACCATGCACCGGTCAGAGTCGGTGCATGGTGCTCTTGACCGAGTTGGCTCAAGGTGTCCGAAAAATCCGACGAGAGGTTGCAAGGTGTCCGAGCTTTTGGCAGTTGTTATACATTATGGTCTATGGGGAGAATGGCGATGCCGCGAGGCTGACCGAATAATCGGGCATGTCCGAATTTTTGGAGTCCAGAAAATCGGTCGGCGACAACCAAACTTGGCTTTATTATGTGTCGGCATTACAATGGTTGTGGTCAACAACAACAAAAAAGGCGCCTTTCGATTCTTCTCATCTGCACTCATGGGCACATAAGAAATTGCGAGCGGCAACAATAGTAGCCACGTTTACACTGATATGTCACAAGTGTACCCTATTCATACGCCGACTCTTGTAACACAGCAAAGATATTCGCCCACCCTTAGCAGAAACGTGCCGTATTAGGATAGTAGTGAAGACAGATGCTGTAGTTTCCGCAGCATGCCGGCCATGTGTTTCTATGTCACTGGCAGCTAAGCGCGCCCATCTGTTTCTGCCCCCTCATAGTGGACATGGCTATGTTATTGCCACAAACTTGCCAATATTAACGATATTATTCAATACTGATACGGAAGAAACTGTTTCAGTGCACGTAATGTACTCACGATAAGAAAGAAAAAAATAGCGTTCGGCGCGTTCGGCTTGCTCCGCCGGCCACCATTTTTGTTTTGGTGTCCCGCACTACACACAGTGGCAGCCGCGTATTTGTTGACTTGTTGTCATACCGCAGCAAACGCAAATGAAAAACAATTTTTTTTTTCTTCTCACGGGAAATTTGACAAGCGTAATGATCACACCCCTGAATTCGCGTCAATTTTTTTGACAAAAAAGTGCTATCATTATGCAGGTAAACACGGTAATATAGAGTCAAATCTCAATAATTCAAACTCGAACGGGCCCGAACATTTGTTCAAATTAAAAGGACTTGTTTTCGAAGTATTCGTGCACCATAGCACGATGCACGAACGGTGCAAGTTGTGAAACATCGTGGCACGCAAGCACACAGTGAGTGAGGACCACGAAACTGCCCCCAACGGCCAATGCTCGCTTCCTGACACGGCAGAAAATGAAACTTCAAGGGGCAGGCCAAGCTGGCACCAGGCCGGCGAGGCTGGCGGCGCTAGTGCGGAGGCGGGCATTCACGGAGACCGTCGAAGATATGAGGGAAGGCAAGGAGAGAACAGTTGCGAGGAAAGGTGGGAGAGAAGCGGATTTGCTTTCCTGCCAGCTTGCTGGATGGCGCTAATTACCTCTACCACCTACTAGCGGAGTTGCCGAGGCCAGACTGGGCCTTCGCTGCCGCTTCCCTTTGCATGCTCTCGTGTTTTTTCTTTCGTATGTTGACAGATCGGCGCTGTGTTTACATTCTTCGTCCTGAGTTCTTAACTCGAGTAATGTCTTATCAGCTCACTGGCTATGGTGTTGGGCTGCTGAGCACGAGGTTGCGAAAACGAATCCCGGCCACGGCAGCCGCATTTCGATGGGGGCGAAATGCAAAAACACCCGTGTACTTAGATTTAGGTGCACTTTAAAGAACCCCAGGTGGTCGAAATTTCCAGAGTCCTCCACTACGGTGTGCCTCATAATCAGAAAGTGGTTTTGGCATGTTAAACCCCATAATTAAATTTTATTAAATGTCTTATCAAGATGACAAAGTCATTGCCGCTGATCATAATCATGTTGGTGTGCTCCCTTCTGTCTGTCTTCGGTCTGTCTTGTCGTACAGAATCGGATATGGTGCATTGTCTCCAATAACCTTTCCACCAGGACGTCTCAGTTTAGAAGCGTCATTGTAAAAAAAAATAAGCACTGTGGGGTTCTCACACCGTGCTCTTGGGACAAAGGAACGACAACACAGTAGTGCAAACAATCACAAGGGCATTTATTGCGCCTTTCATAGATAAATGCCTGCTAGCCGAGTTGCTATCCACAAAACATGCCGATGCGCACGCGACAAATCTAGAAGTCCGACTCACTGCCACCGGATAGTGAGCGAATATGTTCGCCCCATGCTGGATCCCAACGCCTGGTCGTTCGCGTGTATGGTCACGCCAACAGTGGCGTGTTCGAAGGCGGCCACACGAGACGGTCTCGCAGAAGCATGGATTGGCGCATGCGCAGCATGGCCACACCACTTGCTGTCCCGAACCCAAGAGGCAGCCTGTTTTCCCCTGCGCCCCCAAGTAACCCTGCCGTGAGGCGGCGTTAGGAGCGCAACACTCGCGCCATCTCTCGCACTGCGCCCCAACCACATCGACCGCCGCGGGCATCACGAAGGCCACGCGGCGAAGCCGCATTACAGGAGACGCGCTATGCGGGAAAAACATCAAGGGACGCGCGAGAGTCGCGCATCCCCAAAGCGCGAACGAGACTAACCAAGCCAACCAAAACAAGCGCGAGTGAGAATGGACACGAGCAGATAATAGTGCGAAACGAGCGGCCCGGCTGAAGCAGACATGAGTACGAATAGAGCGGTCGGGCGGGTCCGCATGATACCAGTTTTCCGCACTTGCATCACTGTAGAGGCTACTCTTATTGGTCCCCTTCCCTCGTGGCTCGCTTGCCGTGGCGGCAAGCCATAATAAATGGGCCTAGGACTGATCCCTCCCACAGCACGTATTTTGCAGCTAGTGTGGCTGCGGCACTAGAACACAATGCAGAAATGGCGACCTCACCATTTGAGAGAGGATAAAACTTCTACATTTCTTTTTTCCCTGCATGTGGCGTTGATGGGTTTCTCCTAAGCTTCACCTCTATGGTGGGGTAAGAGCAATGCTGGTCGGAGGCATCGCCGCATGATTTGGCACGCTGCTGAAAGCATTGTCAGAGTGCGGTATGTTCAAATTAACCATCGCAAATGCTTGCACATTAAAATTACTGGCTGTTTTCACCCACTGGAATACACATAACTTTGACGGCACCAGGGCACCAGTTCAAATAAACTGGAAGTTCAAATTGAGCGTGTTTGAATTTACGAGATACGACCCTATTTGTGGAAAAATGAGCAAACAAAAAAAAAACATTGAGAAACTAAACAGTTTCCAAGGGCACTCACTCAATACCAAGGTCAACTTCTGGGATGCCCGAAAGCATCTGATTTGACAGCATCTCTTCGGACTTCTTGGATGTTGACTTGCGTAGGTGCTCAGGCACGTGGAAGAGCACATCCTTTTCATCCACAGGTTTCCTGCACGTGCAAACAGTCATGCAACAGTATTCAAAAAGGGCCCCATGGCTAATATTTTTGGAGTATTAAGTTGCAAAAGTACACTTGAGCCAAGAGCCAATGAAGAGAGGGCAGTGTGTTTTGAAAGTACACAGTCCAAAGTGCTGCTGTAATACAAATAAGTCAAACATGAGCAAATACCTAGCGGCCCAAGCTGGTAGACAACTTGGGCCACTGGGTTGGTGTAAGAGGATAGATGGATACGCTCAAAGCGACCGAAGTAGGCAAAGAATGCTAATAGCATTAAAATGAACACATTCCAGCTGGAACTGAACCCAGGTAACCCACCTGCGAGTTGAGTATCTTACCACTCAGCCACCTAACATCAACCTAATGCCTATCTGATAAATACAGTGCGAAACTGAATGAAGCTACAGAATGACTACATATTTGCACCTATTCAGTGCTTGGGCAGGTTCTTCGGGGCTCTTTCTCCCAGTGACTTTCACCTTTCCTAGCAAATGTTGTGAGGCAGAGACAAAAAAAAACATACGTATCCAGCAGCACTGAGTCGCTCTAACTGTGCATTAAAACTAGCTTACCTATAATGAGCACATGACTTCCCCATAGCGGAATTCAGGCACGATATATATTGTTCATGTGTTTACATTAAAGCTTCAGTCAATACACGGCACCAATGATCATCTCTTCTTTTTTGTCCGTGTCTAGTAGTTGCGCTGACGAATCATGAATGCATTCCAACTCATCCAGTTCTCGCTACCTGTGCAGCACATTTCTACTTAACGTCTGTCTGTCCAATCTTGCACATCACGTAGATTGCGTAATCACCTCGGCTTCATGCACCATTCGTCTGTGGAATGACCTCCCAGGTTTCATCATCGCCGAATCTGATAATAAAAAATTTCACCAGCATATAAACACGCACTTGACAAGATGATATCGACAAGTAGCTTTTATTGGTGCTTTTTATGCATCTTCAGAGTTCATTCGCATTGTTAAAGATGGAACAGCTATGCGTACTGTACAGAAAGACCTCGTTAATATGTACCTGCTTGCTAAGTAATTCTGGTTTAAATATAGTAGCAATGAGTCCCCCATCCTGTCGCCATCAAACCTAATGTATTGGTTGACCTTTTAAGCTGTAGCCATTGCATGCCAAGTGGTTAGTGCATAGTATTTAGTTCATTTTTCAGCACGTACAAGCATGGAATTGGCGCAATGTTGTGCACGCAGGCAATAGATGGCGAAATTGCGGCATACGGACCTTTCCCAGACTACGGTCACTACTGATAGTGATTTCAAAACATAGTAGCCAGGACATGTTTCTTGATTCCATAATTCCTAATGCTTCCACGTCGTCATCAGTGGATGATGACACTTCCATATTAGACGCGGCTAGTGCATTGACCGTCATGAGGGTGTTTTCGAAGAAGTGGGGCCTGATGGAGGAACTGGCTCGTGGCCTTGTTGAATTTGAGTATGTCGTTGTCACTGCAGGGCTTCCACAGCAGCAAGTGAAAATCACAGTTTTTGCTGCATGCTCTCAAATAAAACTTGTCTGCATGTGCTTGAGTGAGAATTACCAACGTTTTTTTGGCTGGTAAGTTTAGAGCCGCACAACTGCCATTGTCGTTTATATAGTACATCACTAGTGCGTACCTGATCCACATTCCTTGCCAACTACGTATTAATGAGGTTCTACTGTACCTGGAATTTTCTTTGTATATTTCCATATTAACTTGGTTCTCTCACTTAGCACATTCGTTTGAAAGTGTGTTACTTTTCTTTTCTTATCATACATCTCCAGATAGATCTTGCATATTATATAGCTTTTCACTTGATATGTATGAATTTATGCCTATAATTCTTTTCTGAAGTTTTACTGGTGTCTGTATTCTTATATGCAGCTTGTTCTAAGTCTGTTTGGTCTTGTTTTGCGTTCCAATTTTATTATACTGGCCCCCCTTACCCAATGCCTCAAAGGGCGTAAGGTACTTTGAATTAAAAAATGTGATGTGGGATAAACACGCTGAGCTTGTTTCCATGCGTGCCCTCATTAAGGCATGCGCTAGTGTTATTTGACAATATGTTACGAGAGCTTCATGGCACCACCGTAACAGTGTTGTAACGTGCAGGAATAAAGCACCATAAACAAGGCATGGTACACAATAGATTCCATCAGTGAGGTCTCCGGCATGAAAAAGACAGCTACGGTTTCCGTGGCAGGGGCTGTATGTACCCTTACCTTAAACCATAATCACCCAATCAGTAAGCATCGAGAAGCTTAGTGGCACCGTTGCCACCGAAATTCTTAAAATTAATGCCAATAACCGATAAAAATCTGTTCATTCACATACTGCCGTTCCTGCCCACGTACTTCGATGGCCATCTTATAGCGGTACCATATTAGGAAGGCCTACA